>NC_141613.1:56492824-56642824 GCF_047967505.1 Dipteris shenzhenensis | reverse complement strand
CCATCTGATGTACATAAACATGCATGAAGGCAGTCTTTTGGTGAATGCTCAATAGGAAGTAGCAGTGTGAAGAGAATAGAGTTCAAGCATGGTTTGAAACACATCCTTTATTCCAAACATGGAGGGAGGGCTTTTTGGAAGGATGAGAGATGTGCATATGTAAGGTCTCGCGAATTTCTCTAGACAGTGTGCGGAAGAGGCAAGCCAATATTGTAAAAATAAATAATAAAAAAGGCTTGTCTCTTTTCTTGTCCTCAAGAGTAGATGTTTCAGGCGGGAGAGCTCTCCAAGAGGAATTTTTTTATACCTCAACCAGGGAACCTTGGTATTTATTTTGAGGTTTTTATTTTTTAGTTTGTGTGCGCCATGGGTTTTAGAGAGAATGGGAGGCACTCTTTTTTTTTTAATATGGGTAAGGTCTAAGGTTGGGGGAAAAATATTTAGTGTGAGAGTGAACAGGTTAGTAATGTTGAAGAAGCTTTGAGAAAAACAAAAAAGGAAAGCTAATGGGTGGCAAATTTACCGGGATTCTAGAAGAAACATTCTTTGAAAAAGGATGTCGATGCCAGCCAATTGTGGATGTATTTTCGGCCTGATTTTTTGATGGCTAGGCCTGTTATGTACACAGGGCTTTTTCAAGCTGGTTATAGATGTATTATTGGCCTGATTTTTTTATGGTTATGGCCTGTTATATGCCGAGCGCTAGTCCCCAAATTGTGATGTTTCTTCAACAGAGAGTTTGCAGATAGCTAATCTGAAATTAAGGCGGAAGATGTTGAGTGTGCAATTCGGAGTGAAGGCAGCAGATACAAGTGTTTGTGGGAGGTTAATTCAGGACTGGAATAACAGGGCAGCCAGCAATGTATCTTGTCCTTGGATTATTGTGAGAAGACAGAGTTTCATGTATGCAGCTCTTTATGTATAGTCTCAGTTTCAGCAGGGATGTTTGTGGCATCAGTAGGATGTATAACTTCTGGAGAAAACTTGTATCCCTGAGGGAAAATCCAGCCATCTTATGTATGTTTCTCTTGATGAGTAAAATTATGAGTTTTTTTTAACTGAGAGCTATGGTTTTGTGTATATGAATGGTGCAAGAAGAGGATATATATTGAGGGGTCGATGATCATTTGTATTAGGTAGGCCATGTTGATTTTATCCCTGTTGTTACATTCTTCTGTGTCAGAGATAGTGCGCACTCAGTTTAAGCGCCAAGTGTTGCTTTCTCTCTCCATAGACGATGAATGATTGTTGGTGTTGAGGGACCTGATGCTTTTCAGGATTTCAAGTTTGACCTGTGGGGATAAGGAACGTCCTGTATCCAGACTTCTATGAGTTACCAGACTCTTTATGCAGTGTGTATTCCTTGAGTTTCATGCTAGGGTGAGCTGGGTTGTTGTTGTTGGATCTGGTGTAGGATCCTGGCAGAGGTGAGTCTGCTGGTGAGTGTTTGTGTACTCTAGTGTGGGGATTTAAGTCCCCTGGTGCATTGGTTGGCTAGGGTGTCGCGCTAGCTGTTGGAGCTGCCCCCGATGCACTCTTGCACACATGGTGTGCACACACATGGTCCTATTCTTACACATTGGAGTGAGTAACAAACAAGAGAACAAGGTAAGAACTTGATCCTAACAAACCATCCTTAAGGGATTGCCTTACACTGCTTCAGGGATAAATCTTCGGCTCGTGGTTTCTCATGCCAGTGTCTTTGATGAAGGATAAATTGCAAGGCACTAGTTTCTCATGACTACAATTATGGGTTCCCGAGGTTGGAGACAAAAAATGATGGAACGTTTTTTTTTGTAAAGAAATGATTTATATGATTGAATAAAATCAATCACAAATTATGTTGTGAGTAGCGCGCCGAAAACACAACCAAATCAAAAAATATTGAAACAAGCCAAGAAGGCAGCATAATCAAGCTCATGCATGTGATGAGCATCATAAATTGATTGCTGGAGTGCTCCTCGAAAAAAAAAAAGCTATCAAACTCTGAAAATCTTTAGTCAAAAACCATGGTAGTGTTATACATCAACAATGACATCTCAAGCAATGCATTCTTGGCATCTGCACTATCAAGCAATACTTCATAAAATTCTCGTGCAGCATAGAAGACACCCTTCATCACGTTCTTCTTAAATAAGGAATCAATTCATCGAAAGACATCTGGTAGTGTTATACATCAACAATACATCTCAAGCAATGCATTCTTGGCATCTGCACTATCAAGCAATACTTCATAAAATTCTCGTGCAGCATAGAAGACATGCTTCATCACGTTCTTCTTAAATAAGGCATCAATTCATTGAAAGAAATCTGGGGCTGAAGGCATCCTACTGGGGAAAATTACAATCACAGCATTCTACATATACTCCTGCATTAGAGCCATCAAGTCATGTGCTGTAAAATGAACCTCAGCTGATCCAAGGAATTTTGAGCATTTGCAAACTCTTCAATTTGGCTAAGGGTTGTATCTAGGTGGTATAGATATAATCAATAAATGGGCCAATTGATATTGGGCCACGATAGTGCTAGATATAGGAACTTGGGTCAAGATTTCACAAAACTATGTCAAATATGCAACATGTTGTTAGTAGACATGCATTAAGTACTTATCGTGTAGATTTTACTACACATGCACTAGGTTTTTCAGGTTTTTAGCAAGCACGCAAGAGATTTGTGAGCTGGCCAGGGATGGTATGTCTTATAGCAGGGAGTGCCCACGTATATGCTATGATCTCTAGCTTGGAGGGTGGTTCTAGTTTTGAGCCTATGATTAGGCGGTGAGCTTGACTTAAGCTCTATGGGTGGTTCCATTAGGAGATCCTACTCATGTCAAGAGGGGACCTAACAACAAAAAACATATGACCACGCATATCCGATATATGTGCCTTGCACCTTAACATGACTCATTTTCATGTGGTTCTCCTAGACCACCATATCACACTACCGTTTGAGCATTTTCTGGATTATGTGCCTTATTGTGATCACATCCAAATGAATATATCCTTTTAGGCTTTAAGCTAGGGTAGAGAATCTCAAAAAATAGTACTTTATATCCTCATCTCAATAGATTTTCTTCATGGAGGGTTGAAAGAATAAGCAATTTTGAAATATTGTTGTTATGTAGTTTTCCCCTTTTAAATTACCAAAGAGCGGACTTTATCTTAGTGGATAAAGCTTTCACCTGAAAGTGAGGGTTCAATATTGGCCATTGAAAAACTCAATGGCATTTGAACCCCTGAAGCAATACTTTTTTAAAAGCAAAAACTATTGCCACTTCAGCGACGCGTGTCAAGTGGCAGTCATAATTACCAAGCCTTAGCCAAAGCCTTGAAAACACAGAGCAGAAACAAATGGAATAAACTCAACAAAGATCTTCGGACAAATGGAATCAGTGTGATGAAGACTAGTCTTGACACACAAAGACACATGTGGCACCTACCAAAACCCAAACTTAACAAGCTTTAGCTAAAGGAAAATGGAAGCTTTGGCTAAAGAACCCAAGAGAAAGGAAAATAGAAGAAACATACTAATGGCGGAAGTTTGAACTAGACTTTTCTGACATATATAATTTGCCATCATTGCACAAGTCTGTCACGATGCACCTTCACTCCGCTTGCTTGCACGCCATTAAGTAATCAGGGCCAGGCAATTTATGTACCAATCACCAACAACTTAGCTGCTTCTTGTCTGAAAGCTAGATCATCTGCATGATGAACTCCCATTTTTGGAAGCTGAAAGCGAGAGTCTCTCATCCCTTTGAATCATCCCTGATCTTCCTCTGCATCCCCTTCTGCCAACCCGAACATTCAAGCTGCCCTCATGTGCACATAGAGATGGCTAAGTCCAAGAATCATACAGCTCACACAAGGCCCATAACAATGGTATTAAAACAAAAAAGGCTAAGAAGTAAGCATATGTGAGGGGTCCATACACTAAGGAGGAGTTACAACAAACAGTACGAGACTCCCAAGAATAGCACAATAAAAACAACCATAGTTGAACGCCTTACTCAGGACCTTGCAAGCTTTCAGTGAGAGAAATATACGACTGTTAGTAGAGACATCGCTCCTCTTTGGAACCTATTGTCGTATCACCTGGCTGTCCTCCGTCTTGTCATCTCTAGCAGGACATTAGGTGTAGAGAAGATAGATTGTTGTTGAATCTACTCTAGACTACTAAAACCTAGACTAAACTCGAACATGGCCAGAAAGGAGGATGGCACCCACAGTTACCAGGGAACGGGAACGTTTCGGGAATGTCAGATAAGGGAACGGGAACGTATCGGCATAAGGGAATGGGAATGCCACGTGTCAATTGACACATCATCATTTCAATTGATAAGTAAGTACTTGATCTTACTTATCCACTTATCATGGGGCTTCATTGAAATGACTACAATCTTGTAGACTTTATTGTATGCAACCTCAATTGAGTATGTCTTTGATCTATCCAAGGATACAAACGAATCCCTTCTATGTCTCATGTGTCTGCTAGCACCTAAATCAAGAATCCATCTTCCTTGTCATTGGCATTTGCACAAGAATTAGTAGCAATAGACTTTGTTGTCCACACATGTTGCTCCTCATCATCAAAGACATGTATGTCCATTTCAATGGGTTGAAGCACGTATGTTGTCCACATTTTTCCGTCCCTTTGTGCATATCTATGGCTGTCTTAGTTTGTGTTTGCTGATACAATAGTGTGCCATCTGTGACCACAAACTTCCTGTTTTAGGCCCTGTATAAAGTAGCATCTCTTGGCACATTTAGGCAGTAATTTTGCAGCATATTTATTGTCATTTTAGGCCCATGGACTGTCAGATTAAAGAGTGACTTTACGATTTGATTACACTCCTGTGTCTTGACCAACTGCTTGTGGTAGCATTACTAGAAGTAACTTGGACTGCATGCCCCTGCTGATTTTGATCTTAGCTGCACATCTATTTCCTGCATTCCTTCTCAAAATGGCCATACTTGCCACAAGAGTTGCAATCTCCCTTCTCTTATAGGCTGGTTTTGGACCTTTCCTTAACTCCTCATCATCAATCTCTCTATTTCTATAATGATTTTCTAAGAGTAATGTACATAATGGTTAGTTATAAATGTTGTGATTCTATAATACTTAGCATTTTTACATGTATTTGTACTAAAAGATATGCAAGTACCATGACCTTTTTTTAAGTGAAAGTACTCAAAAAAAAAAAAAGGGTAAAATTTTGGTTTGAAATTTGCAGGCAGCCAGGGAACGCAGGAACGCCTGTGTACGGCATTCCGGGACAGTCAGGCATTCCGGAGCCATTTCACATTCCGGGAACGTGGGGCTTTAGGGAACGCCATTCCCAGCGTTCTGGATTAGGGAACGGCGTTCCCTGGTAACTAGGATGGCACCACAATGGGTGGAGGTGAAGCAACATGTCAAGACACAACAAGATATACACAAGATGCTTCAATTGCTTTCAAAATGGCAAGTACAAAGTTTATAGCCTCATAGGCTTAGCAGTCATTCTCACCCACTCACCATACACTATCACTCTCAACCAATCACGACACACACATCTCACATCACTCTCCCCCCACATACCACTCTTACACACCTTTTTTTTAATTGTGTAACTACAATTCTATTATGTAAAATTTGAATGTACAAAAAGGTGGTCAATCTCAAATGAGATCAGGCAGAAAAAGCAGACATTACATTTATAGTTGTCCAAAATAGAATGCACAGATAGATATCACTCAAAAGCAATGGTAAACACTTCTAACTGGCCAAAAGTTAGGTCTCCAATATGATAACAACCGTCGAGAGACAGAAGGAGAAGTAAGACAAAGCACATAATCTGGCAAAGGTGGATAGATTCAACCAATCATCCAGAAAACTCAGCCAAATCTTTGAGTTGGAAATCTGTTGCGTAAATGCGTTGAAAATTTGTCAAGAAACACTCGAGCACAAGGGCAAGACCATAACATGAGGGGTGTTTCTTGTATGTGAATGCATCTTCTGCAGTTTGGTGCTGCAATGCATCTGCGACCTAAGAGAACCCCAACCAGGAGTGCACCTATGATACTTCTGCATAGAAAACCTTTTTCTTAAGAGGTAGACTACTTTTCCAAATACACAAGAGCACACCACACCGCCACCGTGCAGGGTTTTTTAGATGCCATAAATAATTGCCATATTGTGGGATCCACAGAGGCGGCAGCCATAAGCAGTATGCTTTTGCAGCTCATACATAGGAAAAGAGTGAAGTCCAAGCTTGTGTAGAACAAATGACCAATCACATAACCTTTGTTGACTTTCAAGAGGAGGCACATGCTGCACAGGGAAATCAAGTCCACTAGTGTGTTCCAAATCTGCCTATGATGCATACCCAGCCCATATCATCGCCTCCCTTCAGAGAAGGATAGCCCCATGCCATGCATGTACACATCATCAATGCTGCATAAGACGTGTGATAGTGAGGAAACAAAGATCTGCGAGGCTGCGAAACAGCCAGACGCTCCAAAAACACCCTGCTCAAATGAATGTTTTCAAGACGCAAAGAATCAGCATTGTCGTCCTTTCCAATATAAGTGCTGTATAATAACCTGCCAGCCCTGAATCAACCTTGTGAATATGGATAGCCCGAAAATAATTCTCTAAACTTTCCAATAACAATGTCTGTGAAGGAAACAGATCAATGCCCAAAGGATTTGGTTTTCACGACGGCAGTGACCAAGCAAGAAAGCATGGGTTGCATTTTGGAGTGTAGACCCATTCTTTTTGAGAAGGTGTGAGAGCAGGTGGGCCTCGAAACTATGGAGATCAAAGACAGCTAGTCTCTATTATGTTTACCAAAAACAATCCGTAAGCCACAGACATATGCCTCCATCATACATGTAAAATATGCACCTCCATCCTGTTTTGAGCATTTTACTCAGTGACAACAGCGAAATGAATATAAGCCAAAGAAAAGGCACAAAACAAGCACCATCAAACATCCAAGAGCTGGTTATAACAAAATTTATGGCAAGGCCCATCAAACTTCCACCACCACATTTGTGTGCGAGAGTCCAAAATTCAAATATATAACAACATTGTCTGATTTGGCTGGGTATTCAAAGTGGATCTTACAGATAATGATCCTCATTTAGTTCAAATGGATATGTTTGGAGGCTTTCTTCTTTAAATAAGCATAGTGCTTTTTGATCTGGAACAGGCACAATACTCTTTCAAAAAGATCAATGTAGCAATACATTATTAAAGACCCCTTCCCAATCAAAAACCACTTCCTAAGGGTAAATTACGCATCAGTAAAACATTCAGGCAAAGTAAGGGTTTCAGAGTAAGAACCTGATACCGAGCTGCAAATCTAACATTAGATCATAACTCCTATGTCCTTTTCTGATTGTTTCACCTGGCCTTTTGATATCCTTAGCCTGCCGTCTTTGGCGATGCTTTGCACGTTTAGCCAATAAAGGCTCCTTAACTAGCTCATTTATGAGTACCCCTTGTGCATACTCCCTCTCCACAATAGGTAATGTTGTCTCTGCTAGTTGCATCTCTTCATTTTCCAAAATGGTGTCACCTGCTCCCAAGGATGTGTTTCCTACGTCCCGGCCAAGGAGCTTGTCAAGTGTGCCCCCCAAACTCCATTTTCTTTCCAGTCCTACAGCCTTTACTGGCAAAGATTTAGCTTTCCTGAGGAAGTTACTTGTTGAGATCTCAGACTGGGCTGCCTGGCTTGAGCTACGTGCATTATGTGCAACATTTTTCACAATATCATTTGAAGATGTACGGCGAAGTGCAAAAGAGTTCCGGTGGCTCACAGGCAGGTCCTCCTGTTCACTGATATTGGATAGACCTCGTAACAGCCCTGAGTATCTAGAAGGTTCTGTCCCAGGAGGGTAGAAAGTCCCTTTCCCATCCTTCAGACCTCTACTCCACGTACCTACATAGCAGCCACTGTCTACCCAAGTATATATCCCATGACCATGCTCCTTACCATCAGTCCAACGTCCTTCAAAAGAGTCACCATTTTGCCAAGTAAGCTTCCCTTTTCCGCACATAACATCCGCTTTCCAGTCTCCTGTATACACATTCCCATTTGCCCAGGTATACACACCCTGGCAGAATCGCTTCCCTTGATTCCAAAGACCTGTATATCCATCCTTATTGGGATATACTATTTCCCCAAACCCATGCTTAGAATTCATAATCCAGTTGCCAGTGTAAGTGGCACCGTCAACACCAATATAAGTTCCAGTTCCGTGCAGGCAGCCATTAAGAAAGCTCCCTTCATATGTTGCCCCTGAAGGCCAGGTGATCTTTCCTTTGCCTGATTCCATTCCCTTACACAATTCACCCTCGTATTGAACACCATCTGGCCATATGTGCTTCCATGAACCATCTGCTCCCCTCTCTCTCCAGGGTGCCAAATCTGCATCTCCATTTGGCAGTCCATTCTTTCCAGCCAAAGTGGAGTCATCATCCACAGATGTAATCCCTTCAATGGAGTCGACATGATGTAATGTCAGTGTGGCAGAGGGGTCTTCAGAAGAATATACTTGATCCTGTCTCCCCTGGACAGAGAAATGTACTTTTCCCTTCTCCCAATCAGTATGAGGTACAGTTCCAGACATGCAGATACCCTGTTAGGCCACGTCTTTGGGAATGCCCAGCACTCTGTTTGCCAATGGTTACTCTCCACTGTAGTCACACCTTATGAGCACTCTGTTTGCCAATGGTTACTCTCCACTGTAGTCACACCTTATGACTTCCTTTTTTAAAGGAATCTAATCACATCAAATTTGAAGGATTGCATCTTCAAACAATTAATGGAATCATATCATCTCTCTCCATACTTCACAGATCACAATGCTGAAGAAAACATGGCAAGAAAAACTGTTCTCAAGAAAGCTATTAACACATTTTCGCAGTTTTCTCTGGAACTAAACAAGAAACCAACAGAGAATGCTTCAAAAAAAGTTAAGAGTGAATTTTCACTACAAATTCCACTAGAATCTGCTTTCCTAAGAGAATCTAATAGGGGAACTTATTAAATGGAAAAAAATAGGTTAGGTGGAAATGATGAAAATGAAATGCCATTACCAGTGCTGGGTATGGGCAGAAAAAGAAACCCATATGTATGAGGGGCGGAGAAGAGAGAGAGGGAGAAAACACAATTTACACGTGGAAGAGAATTTGTCTATAGGACGTAGTTTGTGCTTCATGGAACGTTAGCCAGGTCCAAAAGAGTTGGAAGGAGAAAGAAAATGTATTCTTCTCTCAATTTTACATTGCTCAAGAACGGAACCAAATCCTATAAGTTCTCAATACAAGACCGTGAAAGGCAGAAATTAGTATTTTTCCATCGCTTGGATAGACAAGAAGAAGACCAGGCCACCATCTTCACCACAAAAATGAAAGAGCAAGTTATTCATGTCTCAGAGCACAGCAAGATTTACTGGAAGAGACCTGAAGTATAGTGTTAGGCCATGGAAACCTTTCCCCTATCCATAAGCATGTCACTGGTCAGATCTCCTGAGGAATGAGTGCATTGCCTTTACTGTTTAAAAAACCATCACGACGATTTCACTCTCAAGTACATGCTTCCGGATTCGTGATCAGCCTTAAAACAGTTTTATGACTGCCATTGGGCGTCTGCGAGCTGCATTACCCCAGTCTCACTCTGACGGGTGGTTTTTCCAAATTTTGCTGACAACCGCGTAACGAAACCTGGCCAGTGGCCACCTGAAGAGGAACACTACGAAAGATAGGTTGTTTGGAAGGGCCTGAGTGAAATCACATGCCTTGTTCGTCTTCTACTTCACGAGTCCTCACAAGTGAATTTTTTGGTTCAAATCAAAGAATTCCGTTAACGTGTGCAATTCCCGATCGTTTCATGGAACAATTTGACATCAGATAACAGAAAAGCGCCTCAACTATAATGTGTACAAATTGCGATAAATCTGGCAGCATAGCAATCTTTGTTTGACTTCATCGTCAGAGAACTTCACGCGGTGATTATCATTGTGGAATTTCCAACGTTCCCGGAATCCGTACATGTATTACGCAACCCGTCAAGCATTCCATGAAGCATAAGCGACAGGATGTAACAAATGTAGACTCACAAATCATCGGAAAGTTTTTTGATTTAACAGATATTGCGGGGAAGGGTTGCTGCCTCAACAGCATAATAGAGATTTCGGAACGATTCGGCGGAATCGATACAGCAAGGCAAATTAGCAACGATCGCCCACACCCACAAACCGTCTTTGCAACCGAAGCCATTGCAGAGTGGCATGAAACTCTACAAACCCAACCGAGATTATCAATAGAACAAGCGATCTCCCTCCTTGGATGGGCAGTACAGAATGCTGTGCGTGGGGATCGCCCATGATTGCATAGGTGGTTTCATGCGGCATTGTTGCTGCTTGCAATGACGATGCTGATTCTTTCGAGAGAAAACTACCTAATTCAATGCAGCAGACTCGCAACGAGGCACGATCAGGGTCGCTAGTCTTTGGGAATACAAAACTCGTAAATTCTATAAAAAAAAGAAACCTCACATTCCGGGTATCGTTGAGAGATGTCTGGCACTCCCCCAGGAGCACTTTGCACTTCCCCAGGAAGCAATTTGCAGAAAGGAGAGACCCCAATTCGTCTCTGAGAAGCTTTTCAAACGTGTGCATAGCAAGCTCTTGGAAAACGGGACGCGAGAACCGAGGATGAGGCACAAAATTGCAGAAGGAAGAAGGTAATTAAGGGCAGTGATGATTGATTCTACTGTGCAAAAGCTAGGGAAGGGCGGAAGGATTGACGATGAAACCCAGGAGCGAGAGTTCGGGCTTGATTATAACTTTTAAAAAAAACCGCAGGCAGACACAGAAAGAAAGAGAAAAACAGCACACAGCACAGTGAATTCACCTGTTTTTCTTGCTGGAATTGCTGGTTGTATGGGAGCTATGGCGATGGGGGAGTTACAAGATGAACTAAGTGCAGATTATCCAGGCATTGCTGTGATGTTTGTGGCTATGGAGATGAGCAAAAAAACATATTCAGGTGGAGGGGATGATCATGGTTGCCTGCTTCCTGCGTGTAGTAGCTATGGAGGATGAAGATGGGCAGAACTGCAGCCTTTCCCTCAAAGTCAGGAGGAGCAGCCATGGTAACCACCCACTTGTACTTCTTGCTTGAAATGTGGAAACTGTAACCAGCAATTTCACCATCTTTCAAAATCAGACCTACCTATACATGAACCTCAGAATTGGAACTTGGAAGCCTGAGAATTGGACTGAAAACTGAAAGAGCGAGGAGGAACTGCTCACTTGCAAGCTTTTGGTTTTTAGCTGTCCGAGTCGGAAATGCTTGTTTGGCTATGGTGATGACCCCCCCACCCACATGTCTGCTACTTTATAGCGTGCTACCAAATGCCATGACCATAATTAGTGAAGCAAATTTAGATCAAAGATTTCCGAGAAATGCTTGCAAGGACGTGGGCGAATTTCCAGGAGTATTCCATGCTCCAGATCAGATTTTAAGCATGTGGGCAAATTTCAAGGATCAGATTTTACAACCAATGCTTCGGTCAAATTTCATCAGTATGCAAGCTTCAGATCCGATTTTACAAGAATTGCTTGCAAGGATGTGGGCAAATTACAGGAGTGTTGCAAGCATTTTTACAAGAAGGATGCCGCCTGCGTATGCATGCTCCAGATCAGATTTTTAACAAGAATTGCTTGCAAGGATGTAGGCAAATTTCATATACTCCAAGGTCGGAATGAGATTGTACAATAATTCTTAAGAGGGATATGCAAATTACATTGGGTAGACCAGACTTTACAAGAAATGCTTGCAAGGAAGTGGGCAAATTTCATCAGTATGCAAGCTGCAGATCAGATTTAGCAATAAATGTTTGCAAGGATGTGGGCAAATTTAAAAGCTCAGATGTGGCCAAATTTCATCAGTATGCATGTGCCACATCAGATTTTTCAGGAAGTAGAGAAAATTTGGGGTGCTTGCATGCCAAAAACAGAGTCCTAAACTTTCGGATGAGCATGCACATCATATACAGTGACACCCTTGTTGTATGCCTCCAGACAGAATGCCTCTTCCTCCTACCATGGCAGAAAAAAGGCACCCTGACAACAATCTGCATCATCAATGGCTGGCTTCAAGCTTTCCAAACCGGCCACCAGAGTGCAAGTCAACATTGGGCGGTAGGTAGATAAGCACCACCACCACCACCAAAACAACAACAAAGTTTGGATTGTTTTGAAAATGGTGGTGATCTCTAACACACCACCTCCACAAGCATTCTGGCTCCACAAGCTGTCAGGATATCTCCTAGATAGGGATATAACATCACCTCTTGACTATGAAAGAGAGAGAAAGCAGAATAATTTGATAATGAATTTGATAATGGATGACACCAAAAGGTGATGAAGAATATGCAAGTCAATAATTCCAAGCTTGTATTACAACTTACAATGTGGTTGTTCTTCTCGTAACTAACTTCTAATGAGTAAAATTCACTCACTCATTTATTGGGTGATGATATGCAGGGTTCATACATATATTAGTGTGGGACTTGGGAGAAGAGACAAGACACTCGATAATTCCAAGCTTGTTTTACAACTTATAATGTGGTTGTTCCTCTCATGACTAAGTTCTAATGAGTGAATTCTACTCACAAAGGCACTTATTGGGTGATGACTTGCAAGGTTTAAACGTATATTTTTTGTGTGAGAGAAGAGACAAGACACTCAGAAGTGAGAAAGTGTGGGGGCTAGATTCCAAGAGTGTGCAATAGGGGAGACTAGGTTCAGATTCTCTCTATACTCACCTCAACAAACAAACCTTCAACAACACAAACACACTATAAAAATATTTGCACTTCACCTATAGTTGTATTAAAGTATTTTGTGGTGCCTTGTTGCCTCTAATAAAAATAATCGACTTCGAAAAGTTTTGGTATATTTATTATTGTAGCTTTCCATACTTTTAGAATTCCAAGGAGCATGTTCTTTTGTGTGGACCAACTCTTCCCAGCTCATCCTTTTAGCATATATCAACTTTTTTTTATTTGCAACCTTAACCCCACACACCATGGCCTCTTTCAACTTTTACCAAACGAGTGCTTGCCGGCCAATGTCCCAATCAAATGCATCACCTCCCTAAATTAGTTTGCCTTGCAAACAAATTATCATCTCTTTATGCCAGCCTTCCTCTATGCTTCTGCCACTTGCTTCAAGTATTTGCATTTTAGACAAAAATATGCATTAGAAACACCTTTCTCCACAAAAGTGTCACATCATTTCCCTTAGAGGAGATGTGCACCTTTCCACCTACATTTGAAACACCTTTCTCCATAGAAAGTCAAACTCCCTTCACTTGGAGGAGATGTGCACCTTTCCATGTGCATAACATTCAAATGCACATGTGACATTAAAATAAGTGTTCAAGCATTACAACCCCTCATGGGGTGGCTTATGCTTATTGATGCAATAAATGGAGCATAAAATTGTACATGTGATAAATTTGCATGATGGGAAGGCTTTCCTTCAAATGTGTGCATTGATAAGGGAGAGTGCTAGTGGATAATATGTGCTTGACTTATTTAGGTGTGAATGTGAGAATTGAACATGTAATAAATTTGCATGATGAGAAGCCTTCCCTTTGAATGTGTGCATTGATCAGGGATGCTAATGGATAAAATGCGCTTACTTATTTGAGGTGTGAATGGAAATAGGATGTGCTTGGATTTTAATAATTGATAGTGTTTTTATTCCCTTAGGGCGCTTCAACTTTATGTAGACGCTTTAAGTGGCCAAAATCGAATTTTATGTGCATAATACTTCTAGTATATGCTTTCTTTAAGTACATGTTCCATGTTCAAATTTCTATGAATTTGTGTAGGCTATGATATCCCAAAGATTGAAAAAAAGAATGAATGGTCTAGCTTCATATGATTTATTCTCTCTCTAAGGACAAATAAGAGCCATCCTTGAAGTTCTTTATATTATTTCACACTTTCATAAATGTGTGTTCTTTCCCTTCAAAAGAAATCAAAACTTGGGATGACTTCTTTCAAAGCTTGCATCTTCAAGCATAGGGAACTAGCAATGCCATATGTACCAAGTTATAATTGTAATCAACTATTATTTTTATGGCCATGCATATGTTTATGCTTATCCAAATGCATGGCCAAGAAAAGCTAAACTTCTTGTCTAATTTGTGAAGTAATTTCTTCGCTTATCCTTGTCCAATCAAACTCTACTACTTCTTACAATTTTAGTCAAAATTTTTCAATAGCTCCATTATTTAGTTATAAAATTGTTGTCATTTCATGCTATGGAAAGTATGTATTTCTCATCTACACAAAATTAGTGAGCCAATATGAATTTTAGGGTATTGTAAACCTTACATGTTAAATGAATACATTCACATGTTGTGTAATGCACTTAACAAATAACATACATAAAGCCATATTCAAAAAATTATCACATGAATGCTTTAATAACTAATTTGCTTGTAAACCTATTAAATGCAAGACAAGGACTACCACGTGAAACAAGGTAAAGAATACATAGCAACACTAGGCCAGATTTTGACAACCAAGGCAACAAGTGTCTAAAAGTGATATGTGTGACTAGTAACCATTGCAACTAGCATTTTTATCCAAGTTGTCACAAATCCAATGTGACAAGCATCGTCATACAACATAATGGCAACAAAATATCACAATCAAATGATGAACTACCGCAAATTAATATTTTTGTCTCTCAAACAATAGCATCCTTATTATGCTTTTAAGTGTGGTCTAATGAGGATAATTGGTGTATGGTATCCCTGAGCACTCAAGTTTTCCAAGCTAGGCATTTAATCATCTTCAAATGTCCTTATGCTATGCGATTGTTATCTCAAACCAAAGTCATTGATGATTATCAATTATCATACTCAATAAATGATGGTTTGAGTATATACATTTTGATCAATAGACAATCTTCCCCCTAAATAGAGATATGACTTGTCCTATCAAATTCAAAAGGTTAGGCTTTTGCCCATAGCTCTATCAATGGTAAGAACTTCCATCCTTCCATACCCTATAGTGTGAGGAGGGACTAGCAACATGCCAACACATAGGAAAATGCTTGTCTTCAAATGTGTGGATCAAAGTAGAACTAATTATAAACAAGCAACTAATATCTAGATGACTAACATAGTGTGTAGCTAAAAGGGAAAAGAAAAAGACAAGTTAAAAGGTAACTACCACTACACCCTTATTAAAGTGTTTTAGTTCCCTACCATTCTTGGGCAACAATTGGCTTTACCTTAAATATTTGATCAAAATATATTTTTAGGCAAGAAATAACACCATGTGAGACCTATATTGAACACCATATGATGGGTTTCTAACACGAATTATTCAAGATGCCAAAGTAAGCAAGTTGTGGATTTAAAAATGATATGAATCACAAGTATGATATCAAATGTATGAGTGAAAAAAACATAACATGAGCCTAAATGCGTACTTGTGAATTTCATAAAATTTGAACAAGTAACAACATTAAAGTGACATGAATAGTATGATCACACAAATTATGACTATAGTGATAGATTTGCTTGCTAGTTTATATTGTCATCTAGAAACCCTCTAGACTTGTACTCTAAATTGGTGTTTGGGGATATTAACAAAGCATACACACTTGATGTTAAAAGGAATAAATGCTCCACCCTCATGTAACTACGTAGGTACTGGCTAGCTCTACTTGTAAGCCCCCCATTATGAGGAGAAGATCTTGGTTTGGGCACTAGATGGGGGCTTACAAATAGCACATTGCTTGGTAGGTCTTGGTTTACACACCAAAAGGGGGATGAGGGTGGTTTGATCGTCATAAGTAGAGAGCCAATCCATAGAGCAGATGGGGGGTTCGAGGCATGACCCCAAACAAGTTTTGAGAGGGAATATTCTTGAAAAATTCCCTAGGGATATAGGATATAATACTTGTCACATGGGTAGTTGATTTACTATTTGCATGTAGCACCAACCACCATCGACCATCAGCTAAGTCAGCTAGACCGCAGTCAATGGGTTATGCGTGCCGACTTGACTGAGTCAGTTGCACCAACAAATGACTACATAGACAGTGGCTATATAATGAGAGCCTAACAAGGCATTCCTCACCCCCTCACACTCATTAGTTGACCGACCCTTGCTCAAAGTGCTCTTGCATCTAGCTTCTACCTTTTATTGTTTCCAGCATGACATCAAAGCTTTTTACAAAACCACATGGCTGGGAAGCGACTGATGTTTTAATCATTTACAGTTATACGATTTTGTATTCTCCATATTGTCTCCATCTCTCTTGTCTATGCAATTCTTACTTATTGTCTGCCCATAGAAGTTGTAATTGCTTACATGACGCATACAAAGAAAATCATAAGTACTAGTTAAGAGTAGATGTAAAGGTTAATATTGTTACGCAAGTAGCATAGCCCATTCAATTGTAATTCCATTCATCTGTAAATACATTCATTATAGGCCGTGGGCCAGTAGAATAGGAGAATAAAGGCTTAGGCCATTTTAGGGTTGAACCTCCCTTCAAAAGGTGTGTGTATAAAAGGCCAAGAGGTTGACTTGGTGTTCATTCTTGCCTTATTCTTGCCTTCATTCTTACCTTGAGGAATAGAGAGAAGTGCTTCCTTCACCCGGGTTGTCCATTGTCTCTCATTTCCATTGCTTCCACGTTTGCGATCAATTCACCCTTCACCCCGCTCGCTTCTTTCCCCTCTCTTCTTCTCTCTTCTCTCCCCCTTTCGATCGTGTGGCAGCGAGAGGCTTGAATCCGAGGACGGTGCCGGTGACAGCATCGCCGCAACCACTGAACCAGCTCCCAAAGGGACGTTGCTCGGAGGCTTGAGCACCCTCGAGCAGCTCGTTGCAAGAATCCCCACGACACGTGAGGTCACCGCCGGGTGACTTAACAACATTTTGGCGCCGTTGCCAGGGAGGTAGGCAACTTGCTTGGTTTCAGCTGTTGTTTTCCTTGTCTTTTACCCTTTCAAACCATTAGATGGTTGTAGAGGTGTGTAGGAAATGTGTAGTGGCCAGGGGGCTGAAAAAACGAAAAACGAGATTTGTAGTTGTTCTTTTTCATGTTTTTGAGTTTAGATCCTGTTAGAGTAGGTCTTGTAGAGTAAAAACGACCTATAACAGTCAGCTTTTGGGCTAGATCCGACCCAAGAGGGGCTGGTGGAGGTCAAAACCACATCCTTGTCATTTCGAGTTTTTATGTTGTTGTTTTTTCTGTTTTTTTGCTTCAAGTAGTTAGTAGAGCACCCACACATCACTGTGCACAGAAAACAGTCAGAAAAAAACCCAAAAATATGAGCCAAAATGCCAAAGTTGGTGTCGAGTTCTAGGGCGCTGCATTAGTGTTCTAGGGCGCTGCAATAAGAAGTCAACGCTGCATTAGTAGTCAAACCTGTCAGAAACCTAACTGTCAGCACCAAACCTGTCAGAAATTTAATGCCCAGCTGTCAAAAGTTAAAACGCTGCATTAATCCGACGGCGCTGCAATAATTTGCCGGCGCTGCATTAATCTTAGTTGACTTTTCCAGAATTAGGAGAATCTTTCTGACACCAAAATTTAATGTCACCAACCTGTCAGTTGATAATTATTGCATCGGCGCTGCATTAGCTTATTGCAGCGTGCCATCTTGTTTGGACAATTGGTTGAGTGTGAAATAGAATATACAAGGTGATCAGACTGGAAATTCAATTAGGAAGGTCAGTTTGTGGCTAAGTTCTAGGACGCTGCAATAAGACCAGGCGCTGCATTAATTGTAGGCGCTGCAATAATTCTGGACGCTGCAACAGCTGTGGACGTTGCATTAGGGCTGACGCTGCATTGCTGGCGCTGCATTAATCGACGCTGCATTGCTACAGTGGCGCTGCATTAGCTGGGCGCTGCATTAGCTGTTCTGACCCAAACTGCAGATTTTGACCCTGACAGTGCACATTGTCAGCTGAACTCAAATCCAACCCGACATCCAACTTGATACATGCACCTTAGGTCCAGTCGCACTGTAGGACCTGAAGTTGACCCCGAAGATAGTGTGTCACGTGTGGACTTAGAGGCCATTCTAGGCTCGAGTCTAATTGCAAAGAGAGATCTTCGTTGCATAGTGCATCCTCGGTGCTAGGACCGTTAATTGAAATTGACTCAAGCACAGACGAGACCATGAGCATGGATGACAGTATGTCTAACCCGAACGAGATTCAAGTCTCCATCGCTCAGAATACAGGGACTCAGTCCCCTACTCAATCGACCTCTAGTAGAATTTACGAGGGAATATCAAACTTCTTTGGAAGGTTCGATCCACGAGCTCAACAGGCAGAGAACATTGAAGATGTTAATTTGTTAGCTCGCGACAACCCAGTGACTTCAGGGATTCTTGCTGTCACAGAACACACAACGAGGGTGATGACACCGCCCTCTGCATATGATCTACAGACTCAGAATTTACAAGCTGAGGGTGGACCAGTGTTTTGATTTGATTCGGAAGCAGGACCATCCGATCCTCAGGGGAGCTATAGATCGTATGTGAGCCCACAACCGAGAGAGGCAGTTGCTCAACGTATGCCTCAACCACCAAGACCTGTGCCATACTTTCAAGAAAGACCTCCAATGGCACGACCACCAGTCACAACCATGGCTTACCTAGGGCCGGCACCGAGGTTTAACCCAGTGTCGGTAGGACCAACATTCGCACAAGCTCGCCCAACGGTGAATCCACCACATCTGGTTTGTAGTGATGGATTTTAAGAACCCAACTGACTCATATGACATCATCCTAGGGAGACCATTCTTGAGGACAGCAGGGGTAGTACACGATTGGTCATCCAACACACTCTACCTCAGGAAGGATGTCTCGGTAACCAAAGTGGACTTAAACACGTGGAAATCCCGTCCACTAGGCGGCAACTTGTTTGCTGCTGAATCTGAAACGACCGCTAGAACAACAATGGTGAATCAGTTTGGAGCGGCCAATGAAAGAATAGAGGGAGGTGATGCGGATAACACGTGGTATGCATCTCTACCTGAGCCAGAGTACTCACACAATTGGATGCAGTTACTTGCAACCATTGACATAGCAGAGAAACGAGGTACTCATATGGTCAAGGATGAGAGCGGCTCTGAGGGAATAATAGTCCCACTCCGCATGATCAAAAGTATTAAGCAAGCTCGCCAGGGAAAAAAGGAGGAAATAATAAAACAGAAGTCTAAGAGACTGCCCTTGTATAAAGGCACTCTTGAGGGTGAAGGATTAGGGGATGATGAACCTCAAGTCGATCCAGCTAGAATCCCCTTAACCATAAAAATTACCAATGAATCCACATTCGGTATGGAATCCCTAATCGACCCAGGGGCAAGCCACAATTTTATATCATTCGAGGCTTGGCAAACCTTGCCCAAGGGAAGCATGGTTCCATCCAATACAACAATTAGAGCAATCAACAGAACACTCATGAACCCCTTAGGACATGTAACATTGGAAGTGCTTATGGCTAAACATGTTTTGCAGGTACGCTTTTATGTCATGTCTGCAGGTACTATGGAAGAGCACGTGGTCCTAGGCCGTACATGGTGTTATTTAACTAACTGTCAGATTGATTGGCATAAGCAACAGGTCAACATGGTGTACAAGGGCGATTCCGCTCGGGTGCCCCTGTTACAAAAGGAGACATCATTGTCGCCTATGAAGCCAAGGAAGGATTCAACTGTGGAGAAGGGTATAGGTATACAAATTCTATCCCAAAACACCCCACCCACAATCATCTCTCACCCTTAGAGCACTGCACCAAATACCTCCAAAGCACAGCCTCGTCCAGCACGAGCACACACGCAACAGAAACCTTGTACACAAAAAAAGAAGAAAACCCCTACAGTGACAAGGTGGATCCCTAAGACCGTACTCCATTTCAAGGCTTTCAAAAAGGAAAAAGGAATGTATGGGTACCATGTCAACCTCGCCATCAAAAGCCCACATTTCCCTCATCCTCCAAACCCCAACGACAAAGAGCTAGGAGACGACAATCTAAACGAATGACCGTTCAACGATGGGTGCCCGTAACACTACTGGAAAGCCAAGGTTATTACCAAGGCAACAACCGAATATGGGTGCCCAAGAAGAAGGAAGCAGCTGTCATGAGCAATTCACGACAAAGCAAAAAGCTACCAAAGACGACAGTAAAGACGCAGATGGTATGGGTTCGTAAGGATGAAAGTACAACAAATACACCGTGCCCATCACCACCAGCGCATGTATCACCCAAGAGAGCAGTACCACAAGAACCTACCTGGAGGAAAGTAACGCCGAAAACCACTCAACAGGTAGAACCACAAGAACCTGCTCTTAAAAATAAAGGCAAGGGCAAGGTAGTGGATGTCACCAACATTCCATCTACATCAACATCCAGGCCTATCTTGCCAAGGACTTCAAAAGCCACACGGGTGATTAGGCCTAAGGTAGTCACACAAGAACCTGCCTTGGGTAAAACTAATTACTTCAACAAAGAAGAACAAAAGAGAACAAAGACAGTACCACAAGAACGTACTTCTGCAAAGGGGGTAGACACACAAGAACCTGTCTTACTACATGCTAACGCAAGGGTCCAGGAGCAAGCGGAACCTAATATTATCAAAGATACGAAGACAGCACTCAGGGACCTTGCACAAACAGTTCTCGCCACGACATCGCAGATTCAACTTCCACCATCTATAGCGGTGTCAGCCTCAAGGTATGCCACTTGGATCTTCAACGCCTTACCATAAGCCAAGTGTTGCACATTGTAAATACAAGTAGTTAGGTCTAACTTAAGCTAGGGCACAATTTTTTGTCAAACCTACATTCTAGGGTCCCTAGCTGGAAAGAACCGCACAAGGGCAGAACCATTTTTGCACGAGCACTCACAACATGAAAGTCGAGCCAAATGCTGTGTCAAGTCCCAACAAAAGTAGGTGCTAGAAGCACAACACCTTCATCAAACAGCTTAAGCACCTACTAGGGTCAGCACATTCCCACACTCACAACTGCCCTATCCAAAGAAAAAGAGGGAATGTATGTACATGGCCGCACGTCACAAGGCCTCAAACACAGCAACAAGATTCATCATGTGAAGAAGAAAGCAGTCCACAAGAACCTACTTCCGCGAAGGAGGTAGACCACAAGAACCTGTTTTCCTACAAGACAATACAAGGATCGACAACTAAGCCAAAATAGACATTATCACGGTTGCAAGTGATGCTCAAGGATCTTCCACAACCGGTTCTCGCTACGACATCGCAAGTCAACATCCTACTAGCAGAACGATGTCAGTTTCAAGGTATGCACCCTGGATTTTTAAAGTCGCATCACAAACCAAGGGGTGCATACTAAGTACTCAATAGTTAGGTCTAACTTAAGCTAGGACACCATTTTGTCAAGCCAACGCTCTAGGGTCCTTAGCTAACATAACCACACAAGGGCATGACATTTTTGCACATGCACGCACAACATAAAGTCAAGCCCAGTCCAAGGCCAAGTCAACAAAAGTAGGTGCTAGAAGCACAACACCTTCATCAAACAGCTTAAGCACTTACTAGGGTCAGCACATTCCATCACGTACGACTGCCCTATCACAAAAAAACATGGAATGATTGCACATGGCCAAAAGCACAAAAAAGTTAAGAAAAACAAGAGGAAAACAGGTGGCAGGCTGCAGGAGCAAAGGTTATTGCAACACGTTGCAATAATGGTCACCCAAAAGACGCAAACAACAATGCATCAGGCATGGGGTATGGCCATCATATTTATGCAAAAGAGTCACAAGGCATATGGTGCAGGTCAATATTGCTAAAACAGGTTCAAAGCACCAAAACATGTTGGATATGCTCAAATAATAGGGGGGCTGCATTAACAGGTTAATGCAGCGTGGAGATGCAACCCAAAGGAGTAAGTCAACTTTCGACACCAACAACTTGGATACATATATTTTATCATAGTCAGCATGTTGATGCACAAAAACAGACCACAGGTGCCCCTCTATGGAGCACGCTGCAATAACAGGCTAATGCATCGGCATGTATGAAACTGATCAAGTAAAGCTCCAAATATGCATTATGAAGTGGTAAACAATGTCCCAGGGCAGGTGAGAGACCAAAGATTAAATGACGACTCCAACAGACAAAAGCTTCAGAAGGCGCTGCAATAACGGTAACGCAGCGTGCTACAATAAGTGACGCTGCAATAACAGAGGGCGCTGCAATAACCCCCGACGCTGCAATAACCAAAGCATACTGCAATCACTCTATATATCCAGAACTGCCACGTTCCGTTACAGTTTTTAACAAATGTACACACACCCAATATTTTGAAAACCAGGCAGCCCTAAAATTCCAAGGATGGAATTTGGAACAGGAAGGGGGGAATGTTACGCAAGTAGCATAGCCCATTCAATTGTAATTCCATTCATCTGTAAATACATTCATTATAGGCCGTGGGCCAGTAGAATAGGAGAATAAAGGCTTAGGCCATTTTAGGGTTGAACCTCCCTTCAAAAGGTGTGTGTATAAAAGTCCAAGAGGTTGACTTGGTCTTCATTCTTGCCTTCATTCTTACCTTGAGGAATAGAGAGAAGTGCTTCCTTCACCCGGGTTGTCCATTGTCTCTCATTCCCATTGCTTCCACGTTTGCGATCGATTCACCCTTCACCCCGCTCGCTTCTTTCCCCTCTCTTCTTCTCTCTTCTCTCCCCCTTTCGATCGTGTGGCAGCGAGAGGCTTGAATCCGATGACGGTGCCGGTGATAGCATCGCCGCAACCACTGAACCAGCTCCCAAAGGGACGTTGCTCGGAGGCTTGAGCACCCTCGAGCGGCTCGCTGCAAGAATCCCCACGACACGTGAGGTCACCACTGGGTGACTTAACAAATATGATTAGTGATTCAAATCAATACCTCAATATTCGAAATGTGTATGGTGTTGTAACACTCGCACATTGTAATCTCATATCCCTAACATTGAGGGTTACTGTTACGACAATGGTAATCACGGAGCGTAGAGGGCAAACCATTTACAACATTGGGTGGTATCATGGAGGGGGTTCAAGGGAGCCATAGTGGCAATGGTCGGTATGTGGATGTGTGCATGCATAGTAAGGAGTGAGGGTTATTCTTACCAGCCTAGTCTAAAGTTGGCGGACATGCTAGGAATAGGATGATCAGAGCTATGTATGGTGTGGTTGGGTGGTGAATTGTTGCGCTCTCAGTTATGTCTTCTCCAAAGGTCTCACGCTACCGTGGGTGATGAAGCGCATTGCTCTTAGTTCCATCTTCACTGAAGGTCTAGAGAAGACAGAACTGAGAGCATTGTGATTCACCACCCAACCACACCGTACATAGCCTCGATTGTCCTATTCTTGGCTTGTCCGCCATCTTTAGGCTAGGCTTGGCAAGGATAGCCCTCACCCCTTACTGTGCATGCACACGTCCTACATGCACACCACCACATGACCGACCATTGCCACTATGACTCCCCTAAAGCCCGTCCACAACACCACCCAGTGCCGTAAACTATCCGTCCTCTAGGCTCCGTGATTATCATTGTCATAACATCACTCCCTAGATGTTTGGTAAGCCTGCCATATAAAAAATCAGTGTCCTACAAGCTTTAATAGGACATTAGGCTGCATGTGACCCAGTTTGGCATCAAAAGGTTATTGCCTAGATCAGGAGGGACATCCAAACGCGCATAATAAAGATTTCAGCATTAGCCTTAAGGTCTGCTAGGTGGTATGGGACACCCTACAAATACTAGGGACTACATGGAATCAAAATTTGTTTATTGAATTAAAGTAAGCATCAAAGATTTCAAGTATGTCAACCTTTGAAATATAACAGAGTTGGCCATTGAAAGTGGCAATATTGCTTGACTGCTAAGTTCATTAGATAGTATCGCTCTGTTAGAACTGGTGCAAGAAAAGAATGTATGAGTGCAAGCATGTACATCAAGGCTGATGAAAAGAAATCCTCGAATAATGTGTAGCAGCAATCAAAAATTGAAAGTACATGAGCATATATGGTTTAGGGTTGGACACCTAACCTAAACCCTAAACCTCCCTAAAAGTAGGAGAGCATTAAATCCCTCTCAAACCTTAACAAAAACAAAATAACACACCTAGGAATAAATGCTCCTAGTGAGCACTTACCCTAACAAACCCTCCTTAAGTGAATACTAGGAGAGTGTAACATAATGACCAAGATCCACACCCTCCTCAAGAAGTACTCAGTAGATTGTGTCATGGATAAATCTATGCTCATGGCCATAGGATCTCATGCTAGCAAACTATCCTCAAAGGGTAGGGACACAAGGATCACACCTTGCTACCACACCCCTCCTCAAGGGCTACCTCGGCCCAAGGGTAAGGAGAAGCAGTGGAGCGAAGGATTAAACAACAATAGCATAATGCATGAGTAACAACCAATCACATGGCCTACATCATATGGTGGCCAAAGGTGATTACAAGAGAGTGTGGTGGCTACTCCACAACCATAACATAATCATAATGTAGTTGTAACCATGTCAAACAACCACAAACTGCAGCCATACCAAAGTTGTAACCATATCAAACAGCCATAGAAGAAAACAATAGATGGCATACAACCATATCAAGTAGCCACATAAACTACAACCATATCAAGCAACTACAAAATCCTATAAGACATATGTCGAGTCAGGGTACCCACATACATAACCATAATAGTGGCTACTAAACCATACAAGTCTTGTTAGGCATCTGTCAAGACTAGGGTGCCCTATACCACAAAAAAAACAGCATATGTAAGTCCTTTTTAGGTACTAACCAGGGCAAGGGTTCATCAAATCAAAAAATAATGCCATATAAATGCACTTCATGAACCCAATCATCATCATACAAAGAGAGATATATCCAATAAAACTTGTCATATAACTGAGAGAAATGTGTGCCAGCTGTGAGGGCACAAAACTAGCCTAAATCTTGCAGTATCAACCATTATCTTTAGAGCAATATACTCCATCAAAATTAGCTGCAAATAGTATAGTAGTATCCATGAAGTACATCCAACCAATAGCAGTAAACTTGCTAAATACAACAGAAAAAAATAGATGATGAAACAAGATTATGGCCATTGTCTAGCTCCCTGTAAGTGTCATATGTATCTGTATGAACTTTGTTTTCAGCCACAAAACATTGGTGCTTAGAGGCATCAAGCCTGATTACCTGTATGCATTTTTGTCCATATATATTTGCATATGTTGCTCAAGTGCTCAATAATATCAATTGTATATG
The DNA here is from genome assembly GCF_047967505.1 of Dipteris shenzhenensis. Taxonomy (NCBI): domain Eukaryota; kingdom Viridiplantae; phylum Streptophyta; class Polypodiopsida; order Gleicheniales; family Dipteridaceae; genus Dipteris; species Dipteris shenzhenensis. The sequence continues at coordinate 56,617,472 of NC_141613.1, read as the reverse complement.
AACATAAATCTTTCCAAGATTGGAGGAAATAACCATTAGAATCATCTTCACATAAAGAGCATAATTCCGCCAAATGTTGCTGCATACCCCCCACAACAATATGTAAAATTAATGGGATCTTGAGTGATGAGACATGGCAATCATCCCACATTTCAGATATTGGTTTCTGCTTCACGTGGAAGTCTGAGTTCCATCTTGCAAGTGAGGTTGGAACCGGCATGCTCTCAAATTCATCTACAATATTCCTTTGCAATTCTACAACCTGATTCCATAGTGGTTAAAGTTTGTCAATCCTCTCTTCTAGGTCAGTCACATGTGCATGTACGTGCCTGATAATTTTGTCTTGGATGGATCCAACACACACAACATAATAAATCTGCGAAAGTACTTGTTAATGTGTAGCTGCACTCAAGTTTGAAACGATAATTTTTATAAGTGTCTCGTGTTAATGAGAAGCATAAAAAACGGTAGCCCACAGTAGGTAAGTGCATGTCTCAGATGGCTTATGGGAGGCAGTGCATCATTTACTTGTAGGCAGATCATATTGCATTGAAACAAGCCAAACAAAATCCAGCTCACCTACCACAAGATATCTCCTTATGAGTCGTTCGTTGATAGCAGTTCTATAACAATCTTATTATTCGTAACTAAAAGTTTGCGACAATAGAAAAGAGGCAATATCTAACGGGGACAACATTTATAGCTGACCACATTCGAAAATCATAATCGGCTTAGAGGTTTGGCCAGCTTGAGAAGTTTGTTTTTTGTTTTCGAGGACAAAAACTCTTTTCCAAGGGGGGAGTGAAGTTACAACAATGATAATCACAAAGCCTAGTGGGCAGACCATTTATGGCACTAGATGGTGTCATGGATGGGGTTCAAGGGAGCCATAGTGGCAACAATTGGTCATGTGGTGGGGTGCATGCAGGACGTGTGCATGCACATAAAGGGGTGAGGGCTATTCTTGCTTGCCTAGTCTAAAGATGGCGTACAAGCCATGAATAGGTCGACCAAGGCTATGTATGGCACAGTTGGGTGGTGAATCCTAGTGCTCTCTATTCCTCCTTCCTGTAGGTCTAACGCTAATGCTAAAATCCTTATTATGTGTGTGGTGTCCCATACCACCAAGCATATAATGAGCATTCTAACCTCAGGTTATCTATTATTGGAGTCATACCCTTTGCTTATTGGAATTTGGACATTCTTCATGTTTTAGACAATAACCTTTTATCGCCAAACTACGTCACAGGTGGCCTAATGTCCTATTAAAGCTTGTAGGACACTACAATGAGAAATGGTTTGGGATTGGCACTATTATATTCTACTAGAGTGCCATATTTTATCTGGGTACGAGTATGTAATGCATGCATTGAATGACGAGTTGAAGCTATCCTCTTATATTTTGTTTTCAAAATGACACATCGATGTATACTATCAATATGGCATTTATGTGCTTAATACACGATGGCTTGGTATTTAATCCAGTCAATTTACGTATCAAAATGATACTTTTGAAATGAAGGGTTACAAAGTTGTCTTTGGACACATTGTGTTCTCATTAAGTCAGATCTATGTGAAATGGCCATTGCAAGTCCTTTAATGAAATAGAAAATGGTTAGCTTGTTTGACGAGCAATATATTATGGGAGGAACATTCAAACACAAATAGCCCCATGAAAAAAGATAATAAGAAGGCAGGTATGGGATATCATACTGACATTTTTGACCTTTTCCATAGTTACTGACAAGTAGTAGATGCATTGGAACACATTATCTAACTGTTGATTTCTTCTTATCCTCGATGGTATTGAGAGTAATAAGAACTAGGTGGTATGGGACACCTAGTGACACTTGTTGCTTAGGTGTTGGATAATGGCATGTGCTAGGCATAAATTTGTGTTCATGTCTATGTTTACCTTGTTGGCGAAAACAAATTTGTTAAGGTTCTTTGTGTCAAATTGTTTGCATGAACTTGATTTCAAACCCTTTTCAAACATATATGTAAACTAAGTAAAAGCTATCGTCATTGTTCAATGGATTTAATGGCTAATGCTTCATCCCAAGCATTGCAACAAAGCTTTGTCACATTTCGGGGACTACTTAGATAGTTGTTGATTATACGTTGGTCAACTAACTATTTTGAAAAAGGCAATTGAAACCATAATTTTCAACTCATAATAGTGATTTTTTCTAGTCACTTAATGGACGACAGTGTGAAGTAAATTCACACTATCACCAAGTATGGCATGTCACACACCAATTGGGGTGACAAGTTACTCACCCCTCATCCTTGAAACAAAAGGACCGTTATTGAGACAAACATAACCATACTAAAATGCGGCAAGTCTCGTAAAGAGGGTGTGCAAGGCAAGCTTGCACAACTCTTGAGTGATGGAAGTGTTTTTGGGATCCCAACTAGCCATGCAAGATGTTTGGTAAGTCGCCACATAAAAACAAAACAATGTCCTACAAGCTTTAATAGGAAATTAGGCCACTTGTGACCCAATTTGGCATCAAAAGGTTATTGCCTAGATCAAGAGGGACGTCCACATTCAAAAACCAAAGGGTAGACCCAATAATAGATTACTTGAGGCTGGAATGCTCATTATATTCTCAGTGGTATGGTAGACCATAGACATAATACATATTTTAACATTAGTCTTGAGGTTTGCTAGGTGGTATGGGACACCTTGCAGATATTAGGGACTATTAGGAATCTAAACTCATTATGACTGAATTAAAGTATATATATATATATATATATCAACAACAAGGAGGAACAAGTAGGAGGCAAGGCAGCAACCTTATCTCACCAAGTGGGAAAGCGGAAAGGCCTTCCTCACCCCACCTCGAATAATAACATGGCTAGAGCTCCTCTTGAGAGTCCAAAAACACCTCGAATCCAAGCCTTTGAAAAACCCATCCTCCTTATTGTACCCTCTAGAAAGCCTCAGCCAACCCTATCATATGCGTTCTTGAAAACTAAGAGTAGGACTACAAGAGGGTGACCCCACTACTCTACCCAAGCTGTGGCCTCTCAGAAGATAAAGATGTTGTCCAAGAAGCTCTACTTGAACAAAGCTGATGATGATATTGTGCATACTAGAAATATTCTATTGTGCATGCAAGATGGAAAAATGAAGTACTTCATGTTCTCAATATTACAGAGAACCTAGATTCTTTTGGTCAAATGGTGGAGCGGGGTCTACAAGTGAGGCTTAATCCTCAAGGCTATTTTGTAGAAGACTTCAAGGATCAATGCAAGTTGGTTTCAAAGCACAATAGACATGGTAGAATGTTCACCTTGAATGTTAATGTCTAAAGTGAATGCAACTATGTTTGCACATGGGATAAGAGTTTTGGCAGACATTGGAATATGGCACAAGTGCATTGGTCATATAAATTTGTAGAGGTTGAAAAATATGCATACTAGAAATATTGTTGTAGATTTGCCAAAGTTTAAGGTTGTAGGTATGTAGAAAGTCTATGAAGCATGCCAATTTGGAAAGCAAGTCGGACACCCTTTTCCATACAATGTTGATGTTAGTAGAAGAGCCTTGGAAGTTATCTAGTCAAATGTGTGGACTACAAAAACCAAATATATGGGAGGTTGTAACTATTATGTCAGTTTCATTGATGACCACACTAGGAAAGTGTGGGTTTCCTTCATGAAAGAAAAGAGTGAAGTGTTTGGTCACTTCCAAACTTTCAAGGCAATGGTGGAAAAGGAAAAAGGAATGAGGATAAAATTCCTATGGTCTAATGGAGGGGGAGAATACTGCTCAAATGAGGCTAGTGCATATTTGAGAAAACAGGGCACTCAAAGAAAGTACTCATGGAGTAATACCCCTCAACAAAATGGTGTTGCTAAAAGAAAAAACGGGCACATTGCGAGGGTAGCATGGGCTATGATGAGTGAGAAGAATGTGCCACATTATTATTGGGCAAAAGCAGTAGCAATTATTGAATACATAGTGAACACAATGCCCACTGCAATCATATATGGTGTGATGCCTGAAGAAAAGTTCATAGGCAAGAAACCAGATTTTTGTCACACTTGAAAGCATTTGGTTGTATTGCATATGTTCATGTTGCAGATGTGAAGAGAAAAAAGCTGGATTCAAAAGAAAAAAATACATCTTCATTGGGTATTCTCTGCAACAAAAAGGATATAGATGCTATAATCTAGCAACCAAAAAAATGCAAGTTAGAAGAGAAGTGTTTGATGAGATGAGTAGTTGGTATGCACCAACAATGTTATTGAAGAGTTGAAATAACAAAAAGTGAAGATCCACATGTGGACCAACAATAAAAGTTATGAGTGGACCTTGAGAGTCCTCTAATAGTGCATCTAATGATAGCCCATGCTCAGGCAAGCTGAGATTTGATAAAGAAAATCAAATGCATTGCAGAAAGGGAAGGGAAAGATGGACCAGCCCCTTATGCTTGATGTGTCAGCAGAACACTCGTAGTTTGATTGTGAGTCTAGTGGCTTAGAGCATAGCCCTAATGAGGAGTTGGGTATTCTTTCTGTGGTTACTCTTGGTGCACAGAGAGATAGAACCAATTTTAAGACACCTAGCAGTGATCCAGGTGTGCACAAATCTACAAGGGTTATATTCCTTGTTGATAGGTTGCCTTATGATGGGATGGCAGCACATCATTATGCATATATGGTGAATGTCATGCAAGAGGAAGAACCCTCTTCTCGAGAAGGCACTTGGAGATTAGAAATGGCGAGATGCCATTGAAGAAGGGATGGCAGCATTGGCTGCAAATGACACTTAGGATTTAGTGCCATTGCCAAAAGAAAAGAATGCAATTGGATACAAGTGGGTATACAATGTGAAGCATAATTATGATGGGTATGTGAGTTATAAGGCAAGGCTATTTGCCAAAGGATATGCACATACTTATGGAATTGACTATAAAGAGACATTCAGTCCCATTGCAAAGATGGCAACCATAAGAGTAGTGAATGCTATGGCTACAGCAAAAGGTTGGTCTTTGCATCTAATGAATGTGAAGAATGCATTCTTGCATGGTGATTTGCAAGAAGAGGTGTACTTGATGCAACCATTAGGTTATGAGGATGACACATGCCTAGGTTTTGTGTGCAAGCTACGTAAAGCCTTGTATGGTTTAAAGCAGGCACTCAGAGAATGGTCAAAGAACATTGCAGAATATCTTGTGACCATTGTTTTGAGATTTCACTTGTAGATTTCTCACTTTATAAAGAAAATTGAAAATTGTGTTGGCCATATATGTGGATGACCTTATATTGATAGATGACCGTGATGCAGATATCTCTCGTGAAGATGCTATTGAAGCATAAATTTGGAATGATTTGGGTGAGTCATTGTACTTTTTGGGCATAGAGATGGTGAAATCCCCTCATGGTATTATGTTGTTGCAGAGGCAATATGGCTTGTATATGTCGTCCAAGTATGGTATGACTCTATAAGCCTATTTTTGTGCCTCTTGGTCAGAATGTGAAGCTCTTGATGGATGCAGGTGAGCTCTTGGAGAATCCCACAATGTTTAAAAAGATTGTGGGTAGTCTAATCTACATGACTCACTTAGCCAGATTTGAGTTATGTTATTGGTCTTGTGAGCCAATTTATGTAGGCCCCTAGGAAGCCACATTTGGATGTGGCTAGAAAGATTCTCAGATATCTAAAGTCCACCCTTGATTATGGACTTTCATTTGAGGCCAACAAAAAGTTTGCCTTGCATGGATACACAGATGCAGACTGGGCTGGTAGCGTCTCTGATAGACGATCTACTAGTGGTTATATGTTCTCTCTTGGGAGTAATGATGTGAGTTGGACCAACAAAAAGCAACCTACAGTTGCCTTATCTAGTATTGAGGCAGAGTACAAGGGTGTTGCTATTGTGAGGGGGGAAGAGAAGTGGAAGGGAGCAAGAGAGTGAGAGTGAGAGAGTAAGAGAGTGACACTCTAGTGCGGGTGTGAAGTGAGAGTGAGCCACACCACAAACTCACTTATGTTTTATTAGGATTAGGTTTACCCTATGACTGTCTTAAGATAGTCATAGGTGTCCTATCTTTAATTCTTTAATTAAGGGTTGGCAATGTGCCTTTACCCCCAACAACCTCCCACCTAAAGGCCAATGTGCCTAAAGGGGAGAAAAGAATAAAAAATTACAGCAATATACAGTTACTGTATACAAGACCATAAAGTAAGAATGGTCTCATCCTAATCCCATGATGTGGCGGCAATGTGCAAACCGCTCTGTAGGCAAGCTCTTAGTGAGCAAATCTGCAGGATTATCATCAGTGTGCACTTTCACAAGCTCAAGTCGCTTGTCTTCTAGTACCTCCCTGATGAAATGATATTTCACTTCTATGTGCTTGGTCTTCTGATGAAAGACCGGATTCTTTGCCAACATGATAGCACTCTGACTATCACAATGCAAAACTGGCATATCTCCTGTAATGCCCAAATCTCCCACCAGCCGAGTAAGCCATATTGCTTCCTTGCAAGCCTCAGTGGCTGCAACATATTCAGCTTCTGTGGTTGACAGTGCAACGCATTTCTGCAACCGAGACACCCATGATATAGCACCTCCTGCAAATGTGAAAATATAACCGGTAGTAGACTTCCGGTTATCTGCATTCCCTACATAGTCTGAATCTGTAATACATAGTCTGAATCTGTAAAACCATGCACCAATGCATCCTGCCTACCATAGCATATGCACAAGTCTTTGGTACCTTTGAGATACCTCAAGACACCTTTCACTGCTTCCCAATGCCGCTTGCCTGGATTTGCCATATACCTGCTGATGACTCCCACCGCAAAAGCAATATCCGGACGAGTGGCAACCATGGCATACATCAAAGATCCAACTGCAGATGCATACGGAACCTTGGCCATTTCAGCCTTATCATCATCTGATCTGGGGCTGTCCTTACTGCTGAGTTTTAAATGTGGAGGCAACGGGGTACTAATGGACTTCCCCCCCTCCATTTTAAATCTCTGCAGTACTTTGTCAATGTACTCTTTCTGTGACAGAAACAAAAGTCCCTTGGACCTGTCACGAGTAATACGCATGCCAAGAATATGATTTGCATCACCCAAGTCTTTTATGTCAAAAGACTTATGCAGTTGTTTCTTCAAAGCACTAATCTCATGCTGAGATTTACTGGCAATAAGCATGTCATCCACATATAGAATGAGTAGCATCAAACTGCCATCCTTTGCCCGTTTGGTGTACAAGCAATGATCGGTCTCACACCGATGATACCCTTGGGACTGCATGAAGGCATCAAACTTCTTGTACCATTCCCTTGGCGCCTGCTTGAGTCCATACAAGCTCCTCTTGAGCTTACACACAAGCTGTTCTTTCCCTTAACAGCATATCCCTCTGGCTGACTCATAGATCTCATCATGAAGATCTCCGTGAAGAAAAGCTGTCTTCACATCCATCTGACATAAATCCATGTCATCATGAGCAACAAGAGCTAACACTGCTCTCAAAGTAGTCATCTTGACTACAGGGGAAAAAATCTCATCAAAGTCAATGCCCTTCTCCTGCTTAAATCCCTTGGCAACCAATCTGGCCTTATACCGAGGTAAAGCATTTGAATCCACTTTGACTTTGTAAACCCACTTGCATGGCAAAACCTTTCTGCCTGCAGGTAGCTGCACCAAGTCCCATGTATCATTCTGAAGTAGGGAGTCCATTTCTGACTGCATGGCTTTCTCCCACTTCTTTTTCTCTGTTCTTCCCATAGCTTCCTTGAAGCTGGAAGGCTCACCACAATCAGTCAGCATGATAAAATCAGCCACATTATTGGCTCCTGGAACAAACCTGGCAGAAGGCCGTTGTGCACGGGTGCTCCTCCTCACAAAATGTTCCGGATTAGGCTGCTGTCCAGCCTGTTCTTCATGCATGACAGGTGGCTGTACCACCATATCTGGCTGTTCTACAGCCCCATCTGTTGGCACATCCAGTGGTGTATCATTGGCAAAATTATCTGGCTGATTTTCAGCCTGTATACCCTCTTGAACAGGGTGATCTGCAGCAGGCTGCTGCTGCATATAAATAGGCATTCTTTGCTGTCCAACATCATCATAAATAACCCTCCTGTATTCCACAGGTTGCACGGGTTCCTTGTGTACACTATCTTCTTTAAAGATGACATCATTGCTGCGTATAATCTTCCGTTTAACGGGATCCCATAACCTGTACCCCATTTCACCTTCGTCACCATAACCCATAAAGATGCATCTGATAGACTTTGGATCTAGTTTGGTGCGTAGATCTTTGCGTACATGAGCAAAGCACTCGCAGCCAAATACACGTAAGTGCTTATATGAGGGAGGCTTGCCAGACCACACCTCCTCTGGCACTTTCAACTCCAAAGCCTTATTTGGTGACCTGTTAATAATGTGAACTGCTGTTTGCACGGCTTCTGCCCAAAAGCCATGGGGTAATGCAGCATAAGACAACATACATCGAACCTTCTCCTGAATAGTTCGATTCATCCGCTCACTTGCACCATTTTGAGATGCATTATGAGGGGCTGTGAGTTCCTGTTTGATGCCCTTAGCTTGGCAAAACTGCACAAAAGCATGTGACACATACTCACCCCCATTATCGGATCTGAGGCATTTCAGCCTACGACCTGTCCGATTCTCAACCTGAGCGACAAACCTCTTGAAAGCATCTAGGGCATCTCCCTTATGCTTCAAGAAATAGACCCACACCTTACGTGTGGCATCATCAATGAAAGTAATAAAATATTTTGCACCCCCTAGTGATAACTGTGGCATCTCACACAAATCAGTGTGCACTAGATCAAGTGGTGCTCTATTCTGGGGAGATCTCCTCTTATGAGGAGTCACAGAATGCTTGCCAAAAATACAATGATCACAAGTAGGCAAATCTGAAAAAGAGAGAGGCGGCAGATAACCCAAACGTGACAGTTCTTGCATTCCTTTAACAGACATGTGTCCCAACCGGCTATGCCACAATGAAACCTTTGGCAGCTCGGTTATGGCAACAACATGATTACCCACACTGGAAACATAAAGAGTGTACAAGGTATCACTCTTAAAACCCTCAGCCACTACAGTCTGGCCATCAGTAATCACCCATTTGGAATCCCCAAATGTGGTGTGGTAACCACTGTCATCTAATAAGCCAGTGCTAATCAGATTTTTCTTGATTTGCGGCACATGGCGAACACCATCAAGCATAAATGACTGTCCATCAGGAAATACTATCTGTATACTGCCAATCCCTGCAATCTGACATGCATAGTTGTTCCCAAGATGAACAACTCCATGAGTACCTGTGTAGGAAGTAAACCACTCCCTATGAGGAGTAACATGAAAAGAGGCACCTGAATCCAAGGGCCAGGTGTGCATGTCATGGCCATCAATAACCAAAGCATGTGCTATTACAGCAGAAGAGCATAAAACATCATGTATGTCACTGTCACTGTCCTCTGCTGCAACATTCACTGCATCCAAGTCATCTGCCTTGGCCTTGCCTTTGCCTTTGCTTGCATTTCCTGCATCCTTTGTTTCAGCCTTCTTGGCTTTCTGATCCCGTATGAACTTGAAGCACTTCGACTTCACATGTCCCTTCTTGCCACAATAAAAGCATTCAATGTCCTTTTTGCCACGGGACTGACTGCGGGATTTGGACTTACTAGCAGATCTCCCCTTCTGCTGAGTCCTGCCTCTGTCCTGTACCTGCAAAGCATTTGAAGACTTGCTGCCCGCATTATTCTTCCTGCTCATCTCCTCCATAAGGAGAGAGCTCTCTACATCAGCATAAATAAGAGTGGCATTCGAGTTTGACAGGGTGGTCTTGAAAGTGTCCCAACTCTCGGGGAGGGTACACAGCAAGAAAGTAGCCTTGAACTCCTCATCAAGGTTCAACCCCTGTGCAATCAGCTGTGTAAAGATAGCATTGAACTCACTCAAGTGTGAGGTCATAGCTGTACCTTCCTTCATGCGAAGATCAACCAGCTTCTTCAGCCAATAAACCTTACTGGCTGAGCTCTTTTGGGCATATAATTCTTCTAGTCTTTGCCATAGACCATAAGAGGTCTTTTCAGCCTGTACATTGAACACAAGAGTGTCTGAAATAGTGAGCATGATTGCTGCCCTCGCGGACAAATCAAGCTCTTCCCAGTCATCAGCTGCCATATCAGATGGCTTGACACCCTTCACCCTTATGGGCTTAGCAATCTTCTTTAACAGAAGTACATTCAAGCACTGTTCTGCCCATAATGCATAGTTATGTGCTCCTTCCAGTTTCTTTATGTTCAGAATTGAAGAATCACCTCCTCCTGATGCCATATCAGATGAGGAAAGTACCTGACTCCCTGGAAGTGAAAAAGGCTGAATAAAGGTTCTGATTTCTCAGAAAAGGCCTGCTCTATTCTAGAGCCAGAAGCACTCTCAATGGTGCTGTTTTTTACTGTCAGTAAAATCTGCAGCAAAACAGTAAATGTCCCTGCAACTACTGTACCTTCTGACAAACTGTTCTGAGCTCAGAGAGGCATAAAAAACAGTAATTTCAGACTGCTGCTGCTGCTCAACAAGTGCTTAACAGTGCACAATCATCTGACAAAACCACCAACACTGCTGTAAACACAACAGTGCACAATCATCTGACAAAACCACCAACACTGCTGTAAACACTGCTGTACTGACTGTACTGATCACTTCTCCCACCTCAGATGAGGTCTTGCACTGAGTTAAATTGCAAAAAAAAACTTGACTAACACCCAAAAAACAGTAAATGATCCTTCAGCCTGTCACAAAACCTGCAACAGTAAATGGGATAAATCCCAAGCAATCACCCTTAGACCAAGGGGAGAAAATGCATATGAAGATCTCTGTCGGTAACCCAAGTGCTATCAAACAAAGTCTGGGCAAAAGCCCCTTGATCTGACAACTGAATCAAGTGGAGGACACCTCAACACTGAGGTAGCAAGCAATATGAAAACTCTCTGACACTTGTACCTGACAATGTGCAATGCATAGACTGCCCCTGTGTACTCAGTAACAACACAAATCACAAAGTACAGACACCAAGAAGAAAATCTTTTGAGCACTGTCAACGATGGGCAGTTAGGGACCGAGTAAACTCGATGCGCCCTGACCAAGCGTGGCTCAACTGAGATTTTCAAAGTGCGTACAAAGAATGTGACCTGCAACAAATGTCACCAAATGCACTACGGAAACAAAGCAAATGTGTGCTCCCTGGCTACACACTGCCTCAAGGCATATACTGCAAACACATCCAGGCAAAAGCCCTTTGAAATGGTCACCCAAAACTGAGAATTGCACTCAGTAAATGCATAGAAGCTTCTGCAAAACAAGCATCTGACCTTCCTGAATGACAAGTAACTGCACAAACACCACCATTGTGGCACAAGTCACCTCAAGCGTGAGTGACACGAGAGTACCTGATGTACCTCAACAAATGCACAGTATACTGCTAGAATGCTTCAGGAATATTCCTCTTCCAATCAGAAAATGTGCTGTACTTTTCAGTACCTGCAAAGTACCTGTTGTACTTTTGTCCCTGCAAAGTACGTGTGTACTATCGGTGCATACTTCCCCCCAAAAAAAATCGAGATTTTTGCAGCAAAAAAAAAAATGTTGTACTTCTATACCCTGCTGTCGACGCCAACCGTACTGTACCTGTAGGTTGCCAAGGCTCCCGTACAAAGTTGTACGGCAGTCCGTACGGCTGTACGGACTGTCCGTACAGCTGATGTATGAACGGCTGCAAAAAAAAAAACACAGCAGCTATGTTGCTGTACTGCAGCAGCTTGACGACGCCCATGCCCGCAACAAAAGCCTGCAGGCCTACGAGAAATGCGCCGCCTTAGATCTGCCGTACGAAATACGATGCCCTTGGAGGTGACCCGCGAAATGCGCCGCGCAGAAGTCCTGCAGCCCGCGACCGCGCCTTCACTCGTATTCCCCTCGAAAACGCGCCGCCGTACGGCTCTGCGCCCTGGTCCGTACGGTCGTACGGACGAACGGATCTGTCCGTACGTCCGTACGGTACGGATGAGGTAGGCAGTTGAGAGGGGGAGAGAAGGCTTGATAGGCTCTGATATCAGTTGTGAGGGGGGAAGAGAAGTGGAAGGGAGCAAGAGAGTGAGAGTGAGAGAGAGTAAGAGAGTGACACTCTAGTGCGGGTGTGAAGTGAGAGTGAGCCACACCACAAACTCACTTATGTTTTATTAGGATTAGGTTTACCCTATGACTGTCTTAAGACAGTCATAGGTGTCCTATCTTTAATTCTTTAATTAAGGGTTGGCAATGTGCCTTTACCCCCAACAGCTATGGCAGCATGTGAGGTAGTTTGGTTTTAGAAGCTACTTGCTGATTTGGATGTGCCTATGCAAAAGCTTGTTGTTGCTTATTGTGACAACATGTGTAGCATACAGTTGGCTAGTAAACCTGTCTTTCATGGTAGAACAAAACACATTGAGGTGCATTACCATTTTGTGAGAGAGAAGGTTCTAGTAGGTGATTTGGATTTGCATATGTCAACACAACGATTCAAGTTGCTGATATTTTTACAAAGACATTGAGTGCAGAGAAGCTTCACAAGTTTAGAAACTTACTTGGTTGTCAGAGTATGCAATTAAGCTCGAGGGGGAGTGTTGAGATATCGAGCTCAACATGTGGATATTGATGGACTGCTAGGTTGAGGTGATCGTTCTACATTTATAGCACTGACATAGTTAGGTGCCGGATATGCTGCTAGTGAATAACAATTGTATGACATCTTTCTATGTATTGTTTGGATTTACACTAGGAACCACTTGTCTAGGGTTAGTATGACACTTACTCATAAAGTGGTCATATCTTTTTCATATGAATACTATGTTGTGTGTGGTTTTCAAGTAAGAAAGATAGAAGACTTCCAACCTCCACCTATTGTCTCTTGTTGTGAAGAAGAAAGTTGTTGCAAACGAGCTCTCCTCCCTCTACCCTACCTTTTCACTTTTAAGGGAGAGAAGACATGTAGTGAGGATATTTAACATGGTAATAAGTAATAGGAAGATGAAAAATAAATAAGGAAACTATAAAGAGCTAAAAAAAAAACAACAATAAAATATGAAAAAAGTTAGATTAAGAAAACAAATGGGATTAGCAATGAGAGGAAAACTATAATGAGGAATTAAATAAGTAATTGTCATAAAAGTAGTACAAAGAAATAATGAATAGTCTAAAGTGAAATAATTATGGAAAAACTAAAGAGTAAGAGTAATAAATGAAAATGTAATAGTAATAAAGAATGAAATAACTTTAATGAAGAAATAAAGGAGCAATAAAGTAATAGCTCACTTAAAAGTAAGAAAAATAAGAAAAGGTAATAAAGTGTGAAGTAAAAATAATTGAAAATTATGACAAAAACAATAAAGAATGATAAATAGTGGTAAAAATGAATAATTAAAAAGCAAGAAAAAGGAAGATACAACCATATTGTGAAGTACATACGTGATTTAGGAAGATTAGAGATCAAGAAGTCTTGAAAGGAACAATCATACAAAGGAATGGCCAAGGAATGAACAAACAAAGGAAGGGCCAAGCAATGATCATACAAGAATGGCCATGGAATGATCAAGTAGCCTAAAAATGAGTAAATGAATGGAGGAAGAAAGTCAACAGAGGTTGGCACAACACTAAACAATGAGTTGGGCAAGAGAGACATAGAGATAAGGAAGCCGACAATTAAAATATGAGAGAATTATGTTAGCGTAGAAGAAGGTAACCAAGACAATAGAGATTCTTCCAAACCAAATGCAAGCAATCAAGAAAAAGCTTGAGATGGGTGGAACTTTGAGGGTGACAACTTGAAGGAGGGAAGGATGGCTACCAGAATTAATGACAGGTGCCATTAATGAACATTTCATTCATGATGCATGGTCTAGATGATTCTTGGTTTTGAGAAGGACATGCACGAGATCTACATAAATTGATATGATTGGGACTAATTTTGTATGAGTGTCAAAGCAACCTATTTTCAGCCTTGCACAAAGTTATATGTCAATCAAATTTGAAACAGTCGTTGGGCTTGATAAAAAGGCACGGTTTTAGGTCTCATAGTCCCTTTGCATGGGGAGGATGAAAAAAACATGCTTTTTCCCACTGATCACAAATAGAAATTGGTATAATCAAGATGTAACTTTGTATGAGTGTCAAAGAGACCTATTTTCATCCTTGTGCAAAGTAATGCATCGATTGGATTTAAAGTAGTCACATGATCTAATAGAAAGGCGCGATTTCAAGTGTCATAATGCCTTTACATAGGGAGGATGAAAGAAGAAAGGTTTTTCCCACATATCACAAATGTAACTTTGTTTGATTGAGATGTAAATTTGTATGAGTGTCAATGAGACCAATTTTCACCCTTGTGCAATGTTATATGTTGATCGAATTTGAGATGGTCACACGATTTGATAGAAAGATGCAATTTCAGGTGACTTTGTACAAGTGTCAAACACACCTATTGTTAGCCTTGCATTAAGTTATACATTGATTGGATTTTAGGTGTCATAGTGCCTTTGCATGGGGAGGATGAAAAAAGTAAGGTTTTTTCCACTAATGAGAAACATAAATTAGTATGATCGGGACATAACTTTTTACGAGTTTCAAAGAGACCTATTTTCAGCATTGGGTAAAGTTATACATAGATCGGAGTTGAAACATGCACCCAATCTGATAGAAAGATGCGATTTCAGGTATCATAGTGCCTTTGCATGGGAAGGATGAGAAAAACATGGTTCTTCCCACTAATGACAAATGTAAATAGGTCTCATTGGGATGTAGCTTTGTACAAGTGTCAAAGGAACCTACTTTTAGCCTTGTACAAAGTTATATGTGGATCGAATTTGAAACAATCACTTGATCTGATAGAAAGGCCTAGTTTTAGGGGACACAGTGCCTTTGCATGGGAGGATGAAAAAAGCAATGTTTTTTCCACTGATCTTAAATGTTACTTGGTCTGATTGGGTAACTTTGTATGAGTGTCAAAAATATGTATTTTTTCCCTTGTGTAATGTTATTTATGGATTGTATTTGAAATAGTCACCCCATTTGACTGAAAGGCACAGTTTCAAGTTTCATAGTGCCCTTACATGGGGAGGATTAAACAAGGTTTTCCCCACTAATCACTAACATAAATTGGTCTGATCGGGATGTAAATTTTCACAAGTGTCAGAGATATATTTTCATCCTTGTGCAAAGTTATACATCGATTATATTTAAAACAATCAGCCAATTTGATAAAAAGGCATGGTTTTAGGTATACATGTTCCTTTGCATGAGGAGAATGATAAAAAAATAAGGTTTTCCCACTGATGACAAACAAAGATTGGTCTGATTAGGACATAAATTTGCACAAGTGTCAAAGAGATCTATTTTTAGCCTTGTGTAAAGTTAGTCTAGTGGATTTGAAATGGTCACCCAATCTAATAAAAAGCTACGGTTTAAGGTGTAATAGTGCCCTTGCATGGGGAGGATGAAAAAAGAAAAGTTTTTCCCATTGATGACAAACATAAATTGGTTTGATGTAGATGTAAATTTGTATGAGTGTTACAGAGACCTATTTTTACCCTTGTGCAAAGTAACATGTTGATCGAATTCGAAAAAGTCACCCGATTCATTAGAAAGGCACAATTTCAGGTGTCATAGTGTCTTTGCATGGGGAGGACAAAAAAATGAAGTTTTTCCCCATGGATGACAATCATAAATTGGTCTAATTAGGATGTAACTATGTATGAGTGTTAACAATACCTTTTATCATTCATTTGCAAAGTTATACATTGATCAAATTTGAAACAATCATTGAATTTGATACAAAGGTGTGGTTTTAGGTATCATAAGGCCTTTGCATGAGTAGGATGAAAAAAGAAAGGATTTCTCAAAGATGAAAAATGTAAATTGGTTTGATTAGAATGTAAATTTGTAAATTGGTCTGATTGGAATGTGAATTTGTATGAGTGTCAAAGAAACCTATTTTCACCCTTCTGCAAAGTTATACATCAATTGCATTTGAAACAGTCACCCAATTTGATAGAAAGGCACAATTTTAAGCTCAGGGGGGTCACTTAAAATATGTAAACATAGCATGTGAGTTCAACAAAAGGAATTTTTCAAATCCCATTTTTCATACACAAAAGGGTATAGTATAAAGGGGTCATTATCAGAAAATTACAGATTGAATAGGAAAAGGGTGCTTTTTATTGGTGAAAAATCTATAGATAAGGGGTTTTTAAAATAGGCCTTGAGCACATGTGATATAGAGGATTTATATCAAGCAACTCAGTATTTTGAGTAGATTAGACCTTAGAGAAAGTAGAATTGCTCAAAACCTAGTCTTCAGGATTCAAAACACATTAATGCATAAAATCAAGGGTGTAGATGTCTGCCAATTCATAAGGCAATACATGGTAGATTGCCTCATGGACATCATAAGAAAGGTAATAGAGCTTAGAATGTGTTCCAACCATTTCCATTGGGAATTGGATGGCTCTTACTAGTGGTGTAAGAATCAAGGCAATAGACTGATCATCTAATAAAGTGTAATGATGGTCATCCACTTTTTTGTGGTATTAGCTTGAAACAAAGTAGGAGCCTTTTAGACACACCCCCTCATGTGTTTGCCATTTTAGAAGCTGCCTTAGCAGTTACTTGGGTGCATTTTAGAAGGTAGAACTCAACGTGTTCTTCATTCCCCTCCTCTACAATCACTTTCCAGAGGCAAGAAGGTTACTGGATGCAAGTGTGTGTATAAAGTCAAGCATAATTCTGATGGTTCAGTGGGCAGGTATAAGGCAAGGTTAGTTGCCAAAGGATATGCCCAAGAATATGGCATAGATTTTGAGGAGACATTCAGTCCTGTTGCCAATATGGAAACTGTCAGAATTGTCATTGCTTTAGCAACACACAACAAATGGGCTATGCATTAGATGGATGTTAAAAATGCTTTTTTGAATGGAGATTTGATTGAGGAATTTTATATGGTGCAGCCACTTGGGTATGAAGATGCAAATCAACCCATGAAGTATGCAAGTTGCAGAAGGCACTTTATGGATTGAAGCAAGCACCACGTGCTTGGTATGGAAGGATAAATGCATTCTTGCAAAATATTGGTTTCAAAACATGTTAGTCTAACCCATCTCTATATGCTTATGTTCAGGGGGAGCATATTGTACTCTTGATTATTTATGTTGATAATCTTATCTTGATGGGAAGTAGTGACATGCTCATCCAAGACATCAAGAGTAAGCTCAAAGGTGAGTTTGACATGAAGGACTTGGGTGAGTTGAAGTACTTTCTTGGCATAGAAATCATACGGGATGCCTATGACACATGGATGGTGCAAAGGCAGTATGCTCTAGATATGCTTTCACATTATGGGATGATGGCTTGTAAGCCTATCTCAGTTCCTTTAGAGCAGAATATGAAGTTGAGAGCAAACATGGGCGATTTGCTAGAGGATCCAACTATGTATTGGCAGATGCTGGTAGTCTCATTTATATGACTATCACTAGGCCAAATCTCAGCTATACAGTGGGGCTAGTTAGCTAGTTTATGCAGTCACCTAGGAAGCCACACTTGGATGCCATGAGGAGGATTCTCAGATATGTGAAGTCTACCATGTAGTATGGACTTCACTATAGATCTTTTGCTGACCTTACCTTGTTTGGGTATACAGATGCAGATTGGGCAAGCACTTAGGATAGACAATCTACTTATGGTGATGTATTCAGCCTTGGAAATGCCGCTGTTACATGGTCTTTCAAAAAGCAACCCACAGTTGCTTCATCTTCTGCAGAGGCTAAGTATAGAGGGGTAGCCTTGGCAGCCTATGAGTCAATTTGGTTATGCAGCTTACTTGTAGATTTGGGACAACATGTTAGTGGTCCTGTCTTCCTTTATTGTCATAACATGAGTAGCATTCAACTTGCTAGTAACCCAATGTTTCATGCACATATGAAACACATAGAGGTTCACTACCATTTCATATGGGAGAAGGTCTTGGCAAGTCATATAGATATGTCCTATGTACAGATAGGGGAGTAGGTTGCAGACATCTTCACGAAGGCATTGCCCAGAGACAAATTTGAGAACTTTTGGTTCTTCATGGGAGTCACAAGCTCTACTTGAGCTTGAGGGGGAGTGTTGCAGATATAGCAAGCTCCAGACATCATCTGGCTATTGGATGAGTTTATCTTGAATTGTGTGGATGTCGACCTATCGAGAGTATGTATAGCAGCGTAAGCAATAGCTACCCGCCAAGTGTTCATGTGTGATTTGATATGAGTAGATAGCATCTATCGTATGTATGGATTGAGTTTTATGACCACTATGATAGTCCTAGTAGTGTGACTTAGGGTATGATGGAATAAAAGAAAGAAAAGGGAACACTCATTGTGTACACCCTAGAACTCCTCATCACTTGTGTTTTGTGTGCCTCCTCATCTCTCCACCTCTCCTCTCTATCTTTTGACATGCAATTATCCCATGTGTGTATTTCCATTGCTTACACACTTGTGTAAAGTTTCATGGCCACTAACTTTACACAACTCTTTAATCCAACTCTATATGACTCCATTGTTTTACACTTGTGTAAGTTTTCATGGCCACTAGTTGCATCATCCCCAATTCTTAACTTTGAGATCCAAGTTCACATGCATACATCCCATAGCAATTGTTTTGTCTTGAGATGGGGGATGATATTGGTAGTTTTAATACATACAATGGACAAGGAAATTAATGAATTATGCTATGATAAAAGCCAATGATATAATTACTATAGAAGCTAATGCATATTGCTATAGAGGCTAAAGTACACATTACTATAGAAACGATTGTGTAACTATAGGAGCTAATGCTATACCTTGCTACATTTCATCCAAGTCAAACTATGGACAATGTATGTGCAACTATAAATGTAAGAACACAACTAGTGGGATCCAAATTAAGTAGAATCATTTAACAATTTCCACAATTTTTTATATGTCTCTCATTGATGTAAGGAAATTGAAGCAAGTGTTAAGTTTTACGCCATTTCGTAATTGTAAAATCTGCTATGTATATGTATGTTAGCCCTTCTCTACTCTGAAGACTACCTCGAAATGCACTACTGCGACAGATTTACATGCGTAATCATTACCCAGAACTGTTTATGAAATTCATAAAGTAGAAACAGTGTACAATAAGCATTGCTCATAAAAGATGAAAGATCAGACACAGTTCTTCATTGCAAAAATAAGGATTCTGTATTCATTCCAATCAGGATTACAATGATGATACAACAATGACTTCTGAATCAGCCTCCTGCTTCTAACAATGACGATCTATTCTTCTTCTGTCTATCTATCTCCTTCTACTGCTTCTTGTACTACTGAGAATGACGACGATGATGATGATGTTGATAATGATCTACCCGCCTATCTACCCAGTGTATATAACCACTCTGCAGTTGCAGCGCAGCGCTTCCTATCTCAACTGCATACCCGCTCAGCTCCCACTGCTTCAGATCTCCTTCTTAATGACGGATAAGTATTAACAACAATAATGATTTCCCCCCATTATACATTGCTAATGTTGCATTACCATTAACACTTGGCACTCCCGATGGGTCGGATTCAAGATCCGCACCCGAACCCATCAGTCTTCCGCTCATGGCTCGTCTTTGACGTCGCCGCCATTGTCATCTGCTACCGCTGCCGGTGCTGCTGATGTCGCTACTGCTGCTGCTGCTGGTATAGCCCCTGCCGGAACCACCAAGGCCGGTTGTAATAAAGGCAGGCGCTGTGGGTTGCCAGAGAGAGGAAGAGAAATGGGGGGGGAGAGAGAGAGAGATGGGGGGATCTAGAGAGAGGAAGAGAGATGGGGGGAGAGAGGAAAAATAGAGAGAGAGAGAGAGAGAGAGAGAGAGAGAGAGGAAGAGAGACATGGGAGGGGAGAGAGAGAAAAAGAGAAGATTTTAACGTCGTAGGAAACTATCCCAAGAGACCAAATCGATCTATCCGACAAGTTTTAAAATCAAGACCTGTGATTCAAGAGAGAAGAAGAAGAAGAAGAAGAATATATTATCGTCCTCTGAAGACCAAAACCGGCCTATGGGACCTGAGCAATACAATATCACAAGTACATGAAAGCTCCTCCCGAAGATGGGAGGGTGGAAAGAGAAACCACCTTCTAGGATTCAGGTGGATTCCTATGCTTGAAGAGCTTATACACAAAAGTTCCTAAAGCTGAAGGTGACCCTTTATGCAGCAAATCAGCCAGTTTGTTATGTCCCTCAAGGAGGTGATTGAACTCTTCCCTAATGTGTGCATAGTGAGGGCATATCATTACCATGTGTTCTTCTGTTTCAACCATACCTTGATCACATAGTTGGCATATTCTACTCTCCCTTGGCATCTTTTTCCATCCCCCTGTTTCTATTTGCAGCTGGTGTGATCGGGTGCGAAGTGAGGCTAAAGCCCTCCGTTTATGCACTGCTATAGGTGTACATATGTACTTCTGCGTTGTTGTCTCCCTTCCTGTATAAATTGACCAATATTCGGGGTTGATATATGTGCGATAGTACTCAAATTTATCTTTGTTTTCTGCTGTTTGCCATTTCCTGTGTAGTGCATTCAGCAGGTCATAATGAAAAGCCTCTTCATCAATCTCCTCTGAAGAGTAGTTTAAATACTCTTCTACTTCCCACTTCTTGAACCATTTTTTTAGGTCCTGTGCCCATCCGGATGTCAAAATCTTGCCCTTGTTTGTCTTTTGAAGCTTCTGACTTTCATTCCATGCTCTCTTTGGTAGCCTTTCATTATCCATGCACTTGACCTTTGTGATGTATCTGAGTACTCTCTTCAGAGCATGTAGCTCTATGGGTATACATCCTGTCTCTAGGAGTAACAAAGAGTATGGTGTAGTAGCCTTGATGCCCAGGTGCCTCCTAATAAAAGACTTTTGCATTTTCTCTATCTCATTCCACGTTGATGGAGATATACTCCCACCCCATACCTCTACTCCGTAGAGTACTGTCTGTATCACATATGCCCCAAAGATCATATTTCGTACTTGCTACCTTCTCGTATTGCTATTGTTGCACTCATTTTCAAATTGGAAGTATTTTGCCCATCCTGCATCAAGTCTCCGTTGCACACAGCTGTTCCATCTATTATTGGCGGGGATTTCAATACCCAAGTATTTGAATGAGTGCACTGTCTCAATGGGTTGTCCTTTATATAAGATTTGGAGGGGGCTGCTTGGCTGTATAGTCTTGACTATCATGAGTTTAGTTTTGTTGACATTAATAGCCATCCCACTCTCTGCACAAAATATGCTGAAGATATCCATCATTTTTTGCATCTTACTTTCACTATCAGTGAAAACAACCACATCATCTGCGTAAAGAAGCAACCAAATCACGAGACCTGCTAGATGAGGGCTGTATAACTCATCTTTACATGCTTCTTCATTCACCAACTCCTCAAGTCTATCAATGCATAGGCCGAACAAAGTGGGTGAGAGCGGACATCCTTGAGAGAGAGAGAGAGAGAGAGAGAGAGAGAGGAAAAAAAGAAAGAGAGAAGGACAAAATAAGAGAGAGAAATAGAGAGAGAGGAAGGGAGGGAGAGAGAGAGACACAAAGAGAGACAGAGAGAGAGAGAGATGAAAGAGGGATAAATGTGCGGGAGAGAAAGGAGATAGAGAAACACAGGGAGGAGGGGAAGAGAGAGAGAGAGAGACAGAGACAGAGACAGAGAGACAGAGTGACAGAGAGAGAGAGAAGAGAGAGAGAGAGAGGACAGAGAGAGGGAGAGGGAGAGAGAAAATAAAAATGAGAGTAAGGGACAGAGAGAGAAATGAGAGAGAGACAGAGACAAAGAGAGAAGAGAGAAATAGAAGAGAGCGAGAGAGAGAGAGAGAGAGAGATAGAGAGAGAGAGAGATGGGCAGAGAGGAAGATAAATGGAGAGAGAGAGAGAGAGAGAGAGAGAGAGAGAAGGGGGGATCTAGAGAGAGAGGAAGAGAGATGGGAGGAGAGAGAGGAAAAATAGAGAGGGGGAGAGAGAGAGAGAGAGAGAGAGAGGAAAAATAAGAAAAAAAGAAAAGAGAGAAATTGAGAGAGAGAGAGAGAGAGAGGAAAAAAA
Source organism: Dipteris shenzhenensis (assembly GCF_047967505.1). NCBI lineage: Eukaryota > Viridiplantae > Streptophyta > Polypodiopsida > Gleicheniales > Dipteridaceae > Dipteris > Dipteris shenzhenensis. The sequence goes on along the minus strand of NC_141613.1, from coordinate 56,595,291 downwards.
GAAAGTGGCAGAGAGACAAAATAAGAGAGAGAAATAGAGAGAGAGGAAGGGGGAGAGAGAGAGAGAGAGAGAGAGAGAGAGAGAAATAGGATAAGGTCCAATTTTACCTAGGTCTTTGATTTTCCTTTAAACAAACAATTTAGGGTTTTAATTAGTGCATAGCTTCAATGTGATTAGAAATATCTCGAATAAATAGGACAAGGAGACGAGGGATGGGTTTGGGTAGATTCAAGCTATCAGCTCTGCGTTTTTTGCTCATTGATGAAGGTCTCGGCTCTGCCTTTTTCCCATGCTTGTCCCATGTCAAAACCAATGCAAACATGCTAGACATTTCATCAACCCACCCATCAAAACATACTTGAACCCATCCGCGCCGATGCGGATGGGTTTCTCTATGGCGCGGGTGTTTGTGTGAGAGTGAGTTTATGTGTGTTTGAGAGTGTGTGAGTGTGTGCGCTAGAGTGTATGTGTAAGTGAGTATGTGTGAGTGTATGAGTGTGTGCGCTTGAGAATCCCCCTAGAAATGCAAGGTAAGCTAATGAAATGTGAGTTACTTTGTGAATATATATATATATATATATATATATATATAGAGAGAGAGAGAGAGAGAGAGAGAGAGAGAGAGAGAGAGGTATATATAGGTATGAATGTATGTATGTATATTTCTCCTATTAGTAAGAGTACTCTTAACATGGCTAGAGCTCCCAATGGAGAACAAGAAAAACAAAAAGGAAACTTTGAAAAACTAGGTTTCTCGCAATTGCCAATGTGCTCTGACTGTCAATGTAGATAGTGGTGGCAGAATCTTGTCCAACACTCAAATTAGCCTAAGTCGTCTGAGCCATACACACTCAACTGTAGCTGTCAAAGCTGCCCTGTACTCATCTTCGCAACTAGAAGTAGCCATAGTAGACTACTTTTTGCTCAACCAAGATATGCATGAGCTACCGAGCATGAAACAAAAACCACTATATATATATATATATGCACCAGCTATGCTTTCTCTCACAAACGCAGGCTTTTGAAAGCTAGCTTAAGTTAAGCTTTTGAAAGCTTATTTTTTTTTTCTTTTTTAAAAAACCTTTTATTTTTTTCCTCTTGTCTTTTTTTTTAGTGTTTTTCTTTCCCCAATGATGATTGCTACCCACTGGCACATGAAAATATCCTGATGCCCTGAAGAGTAAGAACCTCTTTCTTCAAGGATGCTGCTCTTATCCACTGCAGACACTCCCATCCTTTTTAGTAGATGTATGGTCTGCATGCGCTATGGCAGCGCATTGGGTACATTTGGAGAGTGTATAATCAATAAATATATAAATACATATTCATAATATATATACATCTAAGTGTATACCGGAGGGTTAAGTTGATGAAGACCAAGAGGAGGCTTATCCCTTACTTGAGGGGTAGTCCTTGATGCCTCTTCTTCTACCTTTGAAAGCTTGAAAAAGATTCTTCTTATCTTTTGGAAGGCTTGAGAAAGAGCTTCAAGTCTTACACTTTTATTTATAAGCAAATGGATGCAGGTCTCTCAAAGGTGTTTATACATAAATTTGCCATTGCCAAGGCCATTGTATGTGAGGCAAGCTTGCAAACTCCTAGATGACGCCCACGGGTCATGGGCTACAGAGGTGCGAGCCTCCACCGTCGACAGATAGAAGAGATCCAGGCTAGAGAGTGTTGCGCCAGGGAGGAGCGACTGGCTCAGATGAGGGCCAACCCAGCAGCTTTCATTAGTAGTGTGAGCAAAAAATTACCATTTGCAGGTAATTTTGGAAAAGTAGGGGGGAGAGGGGGGCCTGGATGGCCATCTCTCTAGCTAGATCCTACGACATCTCATCCTCATGTATATATGCATAGCAGAGAGTTAGCTCAGAGTCCACAATCGAATACATAACAATATGTGGCTCAGTGGCCTCTAGTGAACCTGGCATCACCATGCAGGGGTATATTTAAAATAATATATTTTCTAATGTTTATATATATATATATAGAGATAGATATTTAAATATATACACTGCTGATGTTTCTCACAGTGCACCTTGCACATGAGTTTTAATGGGAATCAAGATCATGTGGGAGGGAAAGGGGGCTTATGAGGGTAAAGGTCTAGTGCAGAAAGAAAAGAAAGTATATAAGAAACCAACCATAAGCTTCTTGGACCTCTTCCATGTAGCATAAGACTTTCTATGCCCTGAGGCTCTCCTCTTTAGCTTATCCAAAGTTTCACTTTCAGAGGAGGATAAAGAAGAAGAAGGACAAGATGCTGATCTCTTTTTCTCCCTTCTTTTCTTAGGGGCCTTTTCGTCTTTCTTGTCCTCATGTGAAGGAGACTTTGACGGTGACCCCTCTTGGGAGGAGAAGTTGGCCGCTGTGGTCGTCGTCTCCTTGGAGCTATATCACGCCTAGAATCACTACGTGATTCTTCTCTTTGATGCTCCACTTGAGTATTCTCCTTTTCTCCCATAGAGGTTCTCACCAAGAGGCTTCTTTGGAATTCTCTCTTCTTGGGAGGCTATGAGAATACCTCGCTCCCAGAGTTGTAGTATAATCTCCCCATGAAGAGTAGGATTTTTCCTCGTTTGTTGGAGCTTTGACACAAAAAAGTTGACATAATCAACTGCATTAGAGACATCATATTGTGTGTGTGCAAGAGTATCTAAGCTAACTCTACTCTCTTCATTATTCTCAGCCATTGTTAAGCAAATTTTTGTGTGGATTTTAGTAGACTTCTTCCAACCCTTAATGTTAACAAAAGCCTTAGAATAGTGGAGAGAATAGATCCCTATCCCACTTATCCACAAGTAATGCACAAATCCCACCTTCGTGAGCAACTTAAGGACCTCTCTTCTTAGAGAAGAAAGAGATGCCTAAGCTCTGATACCAATGTGAGTAGATTTGCCCAATTCTCTAATAACTTTGCATAAAAAATAAAGAAAACTAGTAGAAATCATTTAGAAAACCCTTAGAAAATGAGACTTATGTGCATGGGGATCATCTGAACCATATACTTCGATGCCATACATTTTGCAACTTCAGAAGGATGCAATGGTCTTGGCTCAGCAACAAACCTTCTCATTCCAGGGGCAGCCATAGATGGTTCCTCCCTCATCATAGGTGTTGGAGCTCTATGCACAACTCTATGTTCCTCTCTTATAGGGGCATCTGGCGTTGCTCGCTCTATTGGGTGTGGTATTGATGACCTTGTAACGACCGTATAACCACCTCTTATCATCGAAGGTCTTGGCTGGAAGCTCGCTCTTGCTCCAGGATCTGAAGCCTTTGGTGCTATTGACCTTGTTACTTGTGCTTCTTCTACTTGACTAGGAATTCTAGTTACCCTGTCCATGAAGCTTACTTCTTCTTTGGCAGGCAGCTAAGCAGATATTTGGTCTAAATATATGACAGAAAAAGGTTCTCCCATACAGGTTAGCTTTTCCATGTCTTTCAATCGAGCATGTCTATACTCGTGACCATTAGCATCGACCAATATATGTCTAGTTCGGGTCTCAAACTGATAGGCATACATGTACATCCTCTTAGGATCCATTAATTCTCGTGGCTGCACATCTTCCCTCATGTAGTATGTGGATGCGTCTAGACTAGCCAAACCGTATAACCCAAACCTCGGATTGTCCACCACAATTCTGTCTACTTCTTTGATAGAAATGAACTTGACTCTGATGTCATTTTCCAAAGGTGGTCTCTCCAAACCCTCATCTACTTTTTCTTTGGTCTCTATCATTCCCATGGGGTCAACTATAGTCGGAAAGGATGTTGTGATGTAAGCAATTCCCTCGTCATCAAAGTCATAGTCCTCTCTAAAATACACTTCAACTTGTTTCACAAAATCATTCTTTCCCAAGTCTTCTTGCAGATAGTGTTGATTATTACTATCTAAGTAAATACGTGCCCCCATTTAGTTGGTATAGGCATACTGCAATAGCATCCTCCGTCTTTATTCGTGAGATCTAGATGTGCCAATGGGCCCCATCTTTCCATGCAAGTCCATGCTCGGAATTTTCTCCATAGAATAGGAATAGTTAATTTCAGACGAGGTGTCCGAAATAACTTCCTCTTGAATCACTGTCAAGTGTTCAATCTTTGCTTGAATGACACTTTCTTCTGTAGACACCTAACTTACTTGGTCTCTAGACAAGTTTCCCCCTGACCTTAAGTACATGAACAAGTATAATTACAGAAACCCAACCTGTTACCTGAATTCCTGTTGGTATACTGCTTTTAACCTTCAATCCTCAGCTTAACGCAATTGCTTGACTCCTTATCTGCAAAGAATCAATTCAACCACTATACAGCTTACGGAGTTTAGTCAGTAATCTTTTGCAAGTATCTGGACTGACTTGTCCAAATCACTGTGTTATATACACTTCTAGAGTCTTGTGAGTCTAACTATACTCAAACACTGCTTGCAATAGTACAAAAAATTCCTGCCACTTAGAGAGCTGAAACTCCTAGTTTGAACAACTCTAGATGTCTAAATAGCTTCTTTTGGTAGTTTCAGAGTATCAAATGACAAGTGTTTTGGTTGTCTCCAGTTCTATGTATCCAACTTCTTTTGTTAAGTGATCTCTGTGCTTCTAAACCCTAGATATGTACACACTTCAAGTCTCAACCGATTTGGAACAATTTTGTACAGTTTCAAGAAAAAATCGCGATTTGTTAACAAAAAATGCCCACTTCAAATATGCTATTTATGGGTCCTACGTCCAATTTTAATTCTGACTTGATACTTGCTTTCTGTGCATGTGGTTCTCGTATGAGCCCTCGTCCCCTTTTTCTGCCGTGAACCCTTGACGTCCACGTAGTCACAGATCCTGTAGCAGCAGCTGGCCATGGCTTCCCCCGATCTCTTCGATGCCTACTTCAGGCGCGCAGACGTTGATCACGATGGCCGCATTAGCGAAGAGGATGCCGTCTCCTTCTTGCAGGGAGCCAACCTTCATCGCGAGGTCATCGCCAAGGTATTTCCTTTCCTATTCCGCTAGGATCTGATTTCTGATCCTCCACAGTCATAGTCATACGGTAGGACACAGTATTATACTTGCTGGTTTGAAATTCATTGCATTGGTTTCCTCACTCAGATCAATCCTGTAGTGCACCTTTGTAGAGCATGTTACAGGCATGAATATGGTAAAGTTTGCTCCATTTCAGCTATCTTATTTGGTTACATCAACAAGCACCCAATAATGCACTTGATATAACAACCAGTCATTTATTCAGAATGTTGCACAAATAGCTGGCTGCTGGAATGCACCAAGCATTGTTGAACAGATATGAATTCGGCTTGTGCGCTGTTTGTACAAACTTATTACCTTGCTCCTCATGGCATGGGTCTTTCTTGCTTACTACTCAGTGTCTCATGTATACCACAGATTTGGCAGTATGCAGATAAAGGGCAAAGGGGATATCTTTCTCGGGCTGAATTTTACAAGGCACTGCAGCTTGTGACAGTCGCACAAAGTGGAAGGGAGCTCACCCCCACTCTTGTGAACAAAGCATTGAGTGAACCCACTGTATCAAAAGTTCCTGCCCCGCAAATCCAATTGGCACCAATTTTTACCTCAGCAAGCCCGCAAGCAGGTGGATCAGGAAGCCCTGTTTGGCCCCCAACTGTTCCAGCACAACAACCGTATCCAGTTGTTTCTTTACCACAAGGACTCAGACCAACCATGTCCATACCAGTACCTAGAGCTTCAATACCATCAACACCTTCTTCCACATCAGGAATTGTTTCATCTGATTGGCCAACTAAGAAGTCATCATCTTGGCCGGGTCCAGATTCTATCAACAACCCCACTGGCCAGCATTCCCAGACAAGGGTAGTTCTTCCAAACCAAGGTTTTCAAGGTGGCTCACTTACAGGAATTAAACCTGGTGCTTCTCCTAAGGCAGTAGTGGACCCCAATCTTTTTGGAGGGGATGTCTTCACAGCAGTGCCCGTTAAGCCACAAGTTCCACAGCACAGTTTGACAATGCCCAATCAGATACCTCCACCAAGGGCACTGCAAACAGCTGGTCAACCAGACATAGCCTCACTTGAAGTCATTTCTACACCTTCTACACCAACAACATCATCAAGACAGTCCCAAGGAGGAGCAGGTCAAGCAGAACATGAGTTTACAGCTCCTGCTGTAGTAGATGGAACGAAAGCATGGCCTAAAATGAATGTTGCCAATGTGCATCGCTATACCAAAATCTTTTCTGAAGTGGATACAAATAAAATCAATGGTAAAATCCATGCTTTTCCCAGATTTATTTGTCTTGTGACTATGGTACTTTCATGCTTTATTGATAAGACTAGCATACAATTTAATTTGATTACAGATACATCAGATGATAGCATGGATAGTCTTGACTATCCACAAGATGAAGAAGCCCTATCACAAAATTTTGAAGAAATGGCTTGGGAGCCATCTGATGAAGACGAAAAAGTGTGTTCGGATCCCATGCTCCCCACGTCCCCTACTAAGTTGAATTTCTCCAAGGTGTACCCTGTAGGGTATGTAGATGGCTCTTCTTTTGTTGCAATACCTTCAGATCTGAAAGTAGATGATAACAGCCCGTCTAAGATTCTAAGTATGAAGCCAAAGATACTTGACACAGCAGTCAGCTCTACAGTCAGATTAAGGATTCGCTGCAAGGATGGATCTACAGTCAAAACGTCCTACGCAACAGGGTTTTCAGCATCGCCCACTTTAATTGTGTCAGCAAGGCATGTTGTTGACAAGGAAGGCGAGATTGAAATCAAGGTATGCAGAGGAATGGTAGTAATGTCTAGCTTTTTTGATACACATGCGGGTTTTGAGGGCCTTGATCCAAGCTTCACAGAAAAATCAAGATCAAAAGAGAGAGACACTCATGGGCTTTTTCTAAATGGATCAGATCTTTGCTTCTTCAAGATAGAGAAGAATATGCCAAGCTTTTTACTGCCATGTTCTCCAACCTTCATTACAAATAAGCAAGTTGTTGCTATCTCATTCCCCGCAATCAATAACTTTCTAGAAAATGCTAGAAAAGAGCTAGTGGAGGGAACCAGTGAAAGCAATGCAATTTGGAAGCAATACACACCTACCATACAGGGAGTGTACAACAATTTGCTTGCCAAACATGCAGCAAATAATCAGATGAGATTAACGAAAGCAAAAAGAGTGCTTTCAATCACTGATACAGTGGAGAGAGAGGTTAAGAGAGAGCTCTATTTAGAGTTGAAGAAGACATTTGCGGCCACTAACACAGGTAATGTGGCATGTAGTGTGGGTCAGATACTTTGCTTTAATAGCAGGTATTTAGGGACTTCTTGCTCAACATTAGCTGGAAGTTCAGGAGCCCCTATTATCCCCTTATCTCTTCCTAATCATTTTGTGGGTGTCCAAAAAGGGGGTTGTGTTGGAAGAGACATGAATGTGGTTACTTCTTCAGATAATATTGACTTTGTGAAGATGTATGTAACTGCTGTACTGCCAACTTTGCCCCTGCCAGATGATAGTTTTTGGTCGAACGGAAGTTGGGATGGTTTTCGGAATTGGCTTGAATTACACCAATCCCAGATTCCACAATCATCTGTATGGATCATGACCAAGGCTCCTAAAGAAAGGAGGTCGTCCAAAAGAAAAGCTCTCTGGCCACCATAGGTTTCACAAATGTGGAAACTCAGCTAGGTATAACCAGAGAAAGTAAACGTGAGTAATGGAGCTTTACTTTGATAGGTCTGGAGACTGCTACAGGACTTCATGACAGGTTTGTAGCAACATCTAGGTTTAATACAAGTCCTACTCGGACCAGTTTCCATCGTCCTATGTTAATGTGAAGAATACATAACATTTTGTTTGGGCAAGACAGGAAGGATATAGTCCACATGCTGGTCAAGCTCCAGCAATATCCAGTTTTGATATGTTAATGTGAAGAATACATAACATTTTGTTTAGGCAAGACAGGAAGGATATAGTCCACATGCTGGTCAAGCTCCAGCAATATCCAGTTTTGATACAAGTGCGAATGGGATGAGTTTCTGATGCTTATGTTGAAGTACACAGTACACAACATTTTTGTGCAAGAATTACAGTAAGAATAACACCTCATGCAAGGTCAAGCTTCGACTGCTCAATGTCCTAGCTTAAACAGTACCCAAAGTTTTGTACATGTAATACATGAAGAATCAGAACTGTAGTTTAAGTTTCATGCATAGCCTTTGTGAGGAATTGCTTTATTTGATGCTAGTATGGAAACACTTCATGCTGATTATGTTCTCTCTTACTTCTTTTGGTGATAGTATACAGATAGAGGTAAAGTGATCATTAACTAGATTTGATTATTAAGTTCAATGCTACACGGGGATGGTGAAAATTTAGTAGATAGACAAAACTTAAGAACAAGGTGTGTCAATTGCTGGGGTGCTCGTTAGCATTGGCATGGACAGTAAGTTTTGCTCTGTTTTTTCTGAATAAGTCAGTGTGTGTTCGCGTGCATAATTGGGCATAATGGGGCATGTGGCTTAAATTGTGTTAGCCACCTTCATGCTGCAGAGTCCAGACTAAAGTGCATGTTAGAGCTCTAGTTGGGGTGGCCATCTTTCTACTGCAAGAGGCAACCATGATGCTAATTTTGGACCCTAGAGTGTAAATTGTTCTTTGCAAACTCTTTCGGTTCATTCTCGATCCCTTATTCAATTACACGCACAAGTAGGCTTGATCAACATGCAGATTTCTGCAGTGCTGATGCCGCTTCGAGAAGGAGGTGACTTCGGCTAAGATATCTCTTCCCAATATTAATGTCCAAGAGTCTCCAGGTTGCCACTGTGGCTCAAGAGAGCAGTTCTTCAATACCAGCGCCTGTGTATATGGATCTTTTGTCGGGCAAGGATGTAGAGCTAATACCCAGGTCATCTTTATTCAGGCAGGGTTGGTCCGTATAGAGTGACATGAAAGCCTCTTGGTAGTAGACACCCTATAGCTTTACTGTTGACTGCTTTTTGGTCTCCACCTGTTCACTGCTGGGACTACTGTGTGACCTCACCTTTGTGCGAGCCAATCTTGTGGCGACCTAGTAGTTGGGTACTGCAGACAAGCTAACCAGGCCGTCACTGTCTGTGACAGAAAACCCTGTGATGCCTAGCTCATGTACTGCTTAATGGGCGAACAACCCAACCGTTGGGACATACTACCCCCCAGGTAGCGAAGAGCCGAAGTGAGGTGCCAAACCTTTTGTCGATGTAAGCTGATCAACCTGTTATCCCTGAGTTACCTTTATGCGTTGAGCAACAACCCTTTCACTTGTAGTCGTTGGATCACTAAGTTATGGTATGGAGTATTGCGCCGGCAGCTGATCATACTGTTTGAGCACGTCTTGCTGTGGACGCACACCTACCCCCTTCCCGTTGCAATGTGTCTAGGAGCCCTGAAGAGAGATCTTCAAACTCAGTGGTCTCTTTGTCATCTGTGATCGTGCCCCTCCATTTGTCGTGCAGCCATGCACTGTCATCTGACATTGCCACCCATGGCACAAGGCCACACATGCTGTTGCATGGAAGCGCCCATCCAAGTGAATGCTGTCAAAGTTGGCAACGCGGAAGCATACACACGCACGCAGGTAGTGAGAGAGAGTGAAACGCAGAGAGAGTTAACGCAGGAGGAAGAGAGAGAGAAAAGTGACGACTAAAGCTTGACGATTTAGCAATGAATATATTGATTTACAAAGGTGGCGATGGGCTTGTTAAATAGGTCTCCTTGTAGATGGCCGACCCACACAAGTTAGAAGACATAAATTAATTAAATTAAAACTCCTCCAATTAAGCAGTGGTTCCCACATGAGATACCTAACATTAACACCCTCTCTGTAGCTCATAGTGGACATAGATAAGAAAACCAAGTCGATGCAGATGCAACCATGGACACCTCAGTACCGGCTGGATACCAAATACACCTTGGTAAAAGCATCAAACAACTTGTCTCTTCAAGTAATGTCATCCTGAGCTTCAGCCGCCATAATAGAATAATGAACTGCAGACAACTCCACGTCCACGATCCCCCTTTCGTTGAACTGAGAACACATCTCGTCCAAGAATTCTTTGAACTGTCGACACATGATGCCCAAAATCTTCCAACAATGAACTAGGAACACATCTCGTTCATAGTCTGTTACCAATGAACTGTGAACACATCACGCTCATAGAAAATCAAGCTTGGTCCTTGCCAGATGCATGTGCTTTGAATGCCGACACACGGATCCAATGCACCTGTTTGGGAGCTCTGCTATGCCCCCTCTCTCCCGCTCACATGCCTCTCTCTGGCTGAAACAAGTGAGGGGAAACCTCCTTATAACTAGAAAGCCATCAGCCGAGCCGTGGTGGCCTGTTCCGCCACCTTGGCTTGGTGAGTACCTTCCGATTCATTGGCTGAATTAACATGACAAACTTGCTGAGTTAGTCATGACGTTCATTCAAACACATGGTGTTCTTGGTCCTGAATATAGGTGGCAACCCAGTGATTGAAGTCCATACTGGCTGGTTGGGAATAGAGCAAACCTAGCAAGTTCCCTCGAAGTACCTTGACTTGATACATATGACAATGAGAAGCATACTGATGCAGCTCAAAAGATACGGCAAGAAAAACTTTCTGACTTCTCCAAAGTGCCCTTGAAGTATGGAAGCCTTTGCATTCTTTCTCAGCTCCGCCAAGCATTAGATTTGACAGTTGACAGATATGGAGGCCTTTAGGAGCTCATACGTTGCGACCCCCCTTGCAAACCTTCAGCCAGCGTGCGTCAATGCTTATCTCTCTCTTGCAGAAAGGACCGGTGGTTGCATCTCTTTTGGTGCAGCACCTGGCTGCTCCCATGACGAGTAGACAACCTTCTATGTGGGTCTCAAATCAAACTCAACTAACTAAGGTGGCATACTAACTGAGCCACGAACTAGTGTAGATAAGGATAGCTGTCATCCAGCTATTATTGGTGGGTGGTGTACCAACCGCATCTGTAGCTAACAAGTCGGTGACATAAATGCACAACGGTCACCCTGGCATATCGCGAGTGGAGCTCGATATCTCAACACTCCCCCTCGAGCTCAATCCCAATTCCTGCACACCAAGCAGGTCTCTGAACTTGCGCAACTTCTCTGCGCCCAATGCCTTCGTGAATATGTCAGCTACCTGATCCTCTGTGCTGACATAAACTAGATCAATAAGACCTAGTAAAACCTTCTCCCGCACATAGTGATAATGCACCTCAATGTGCTTTGTTCTAGCATGAAAGACTGGGTTCTTTGCCAAGTGTATACTGCTCATGTTGTCACAATAAATGACAATTGGCCTATCTGTAGACTGATGCATATCATAGAGTAGCTTATGCAACCAAGCTACCTCACATGCAGCCATTGCTGCACCCCTGTACTCAGTCTCTGTGCTCGACAAGGCAACTGTAGGCTGTTTCTTGTTGCTCCAAGTGACTGCAGCACTCCCAAAAGAGAACACATATCCACTGGTAGTGTTGTCACAATAAATGACAACTGACCCATCTGTAGACTGATGCATATCATAGAGTAGCTTATGCAACCAAGCTACCTCACATGCAGCCATTGCTGCACCCCTGTACTCAGCCTCTGTGCTCAACAAGGCAACTGTAGGCTGTTTCTTGCTGCTCTAAGTGACTGCAGCACTCCCAAAAGAGAACACATATCCACTGGTAGATCGTCTATCAGAAATACTACCAGCCCAATCAGCATCAGTGTATCCATGCAACTGTATCTGAACCCCAGCCTCATAAAATAGTCCATACTGCAATGTGGACTTCACATGCCTGAGTATGTGTCTAGCCGCATCCAAATGCGGTTTCCTTGGAGCCTGCTTAAACAGACTTACCAACCCAACAGCATAGCTCAAATCTGGCCTGGTAATAGTCATGTAAATCAAACTTCCTACTATGCGTCTGTACATAGTAGGGTCTTCCAGAAGCTCACCTGCATCTGCGCTCAACTTCACATTCTGCTCCAAAGGAACTGAAATAGGCTTACAGCCTGTCATCCCATATTTGGACAGCATGTCCAGTCCATAGTGCCTCTGCAAGAGCTGTATCCCACTTGGTGATCTAATCACCTCAATGCCCAAGAAATAACGCAGCTCTCCCTAATCCTTCATCTCAAACATCTGCCTCAATAGCATTTTCACATGAAGGATATTTTCATCACTATCACCTGTGATGATCAAATCATCAACATAAATGACAAGCAGCATAATCCCTTTCTCTGTTTTTCTCACATAGAGTGAGAAATCTGTCTTGGAAATCTGAAAGCCAATAGTGACAAGATACTATCCTATCTTGTCAGACCACGCTCTAGGTGCTTGCTTCAAGCCATACAAGGCTTTCTTCAACCTGCAAACAAACTCGGGATGAATAGCATGAACATAACCTGCTGGCTGCTCCATAAAGATCAAGAAGGCAGAAAGATCAAGAAGGCATTCTTCACATCCATCTGATGTAAAGACCATCCCTTTGATGCAGCCATAGCAATTTTTGCTCTTACGGTTGCCATCCTTGCAACCGGGCTGAAAGTTTCTTCATATCAATGCCATATGTCTGTGCATACCCCTTGACAACTAATCTTGCCTTGTATCTATTCACAGAACCATCTGCATTGTGCTTGATCTTATAAACCCACTTACAGCCAATTGTATTCTTGTCTTTAGGCAAAGGCACCAATTCCCATGTAGCATTTGCATCCAAGGCATCCATTTCTTCATCCATGGCTTTCTCCCATTTTTCATTTCCCATGGCTTGCTCAAAAGAAGTGGGTTCTGGTTCCTGTATCACTTTGACCATATAGGCATAGTGAATGGCTGTAAATCCATCATATTTCAGCCTATCCACAGGATACCTAACCCTAGTAGACCTGCACAAAATAGGCTCACTTCCAGGTGCTCTCAAAACATCCCTGGTCTTCCTTACTCCAGGTGTAACAACAGAAGGAATACCCAACTCATCATCAATGCTCTGCTCTGAGCCACTGGATTCACCATCCACATAAGAGTGACCTGCATTCACATCAAACATGGGCTGATCTACCTTCTCTTTTTCTTTTCGTGATACCTGCGTACCACTATCTGCATTGCTTTGAGGAGATTCTCCTGATCTCAATCTACCTGTCCATGGCGAGGTATGTGAACCGCTACTAGAGGACACTACTGGTCCACTGATATTTTGTGATTGCTGCTGTGAATTCTATGCAGCATTACCATTTTGTGCATCTACATCAATCATCACATTTACTGGTTTATACCAGCTGCTCATCTCATAAAAAACATCTCTGCTAACTGTGAACTTACGTGTAGAAGGGTTATAGCATCTATACCCTTTCTACAGAGAATAACCAATAAAGATGCACTTCTCAGTCTTTGGATCCAACTTGGACCTTAACTCATCTGGCATATGGACATAGGCAATGCAACTAAAAATTTTCAAATGAGAAATATCTGGTTTCCTACTAGTATACATCTTCTCTGGCGTCATTCCATGTATTGCTGCAGTGGGAGTCCTGTTCATTATATAAACTGCTGTAGCAACTGCTTCAGTCCAATAATAATCTGGTAGATCTTTTTCATTTAGCATAGTCCGAGATACCTCTCCAATATGCCTGTTTTTCCTTTCTGCAATTCCATTTTGCTGTGGGGTATGACTGCATGAATATTGCTGCTTTATACCATGCTCTTGCAAGAACCTTGCAAACTCATTTGAGAGGTACTCTCCCCCTCCATCTGACCTTAGGCATTTTATTTGCAGGCCTGTTTCTTTTTCAACCATAGCTTTGAAAGCTTTGAAGTGTCCAAACACTTCACTTTTCTTTTTCATAAAATACACCCAAAGTTTTCTGCTGAAGTCATCAATAAATGTGACAAAATAGTGATAGCCTCCAATAGATGCAGCTTTAGTAGTCCACACATCATAGTGGATTAATTCCAATGGCTTTTTACTCTCTTGAACATACTTAGGAAATGGTTTCCTTGCATGTTTTCCAAATTGACAGGCTTCACACAACTTATGCATTTCTGCAACCTTGAATTTAGGCAATCCTGCAACAATATTTTGGGCCTGCATTGATTTAAGTCGCTGTACATTAACATGACCAATGCGTTTGTGCCAGATATCAATATTTGCAACTACACCAGTCCCATGTGCAAACATTGCTGCACTCAATTCAGGCATGTCCACATCCAGCGTAGACATCCTGCCCTTCTTCTTTCCTTTTGCTATCAAGCGACTGCTGAAGTCATCAATAAATGTGACAAAATAGTGACAGCCTCCAATAGATGCAGCTTTAGTAGTCCACACATCATAGTGGATTAATTCCAATGGCTTTTTACTCTCTTGAACATACTTAGGAAATGGTTTCCTTGCATGTTTTCCAAATTGACAGGCTTCACACAACTTATGCATTTCTGCAACCTTGAATTTAGGCAATCCTGCAACAATATTTTGGGCCTGCATTGATTTAAGTCGCTGTACATTAACATGACCAATGCGTTTGTGCCAGATATCAATATCTGCAACTACACCAGTCCCATGTGCAAACATTGCTGCACTCAATTCAGGCATGTCCACATCCAGCGTAGACATCCTGCCCTTCTTCTTTCCTTTTGCTATCAAGCGACCATTATTTTTCATATCCTCAACAAAGCATCCATGAGGATTGAATCTGACCTGCAAGCCCTGCTCAACCATTTGACCAACAGAAACCAGGTTCTTGGTGATGTTCGGGACATGAAATACATCAGAGAAATATTTCTTTTTCCCATCCTGCATAGACAAAGGAATTTTGCCAATCTGCACAATAGGATGTGCAGTATCATCACTAGTCTCCACAAATCGTGGTTTTTCCATTTTCCTTGCATCCTGCATCCATTCAGCATGACCTGTCATGTGGTTTGACGCACCTGAGTCAACATACCACACATCATTGCTTTCTTCTGCACTTGTCACAGAATTTGTCATATGCTGTATCATAAAAAAATGCTCATTTCTGTCATCACCCTGTCTACTAGAGGATGCATAATTGCCTTACTGCAGTTTTTCATTCATAATGTCATTCTGCTTTTTATAGCAGTCCTTAGCCATATGACCCATTTTGCCACAATAGTAGCATTCAACATTGCTGTTTGCATTTTGGCCTCTCTGCCATCCACCACGGCCTCTTTGGCTCCCCCTGCCTCTAGAGTTACCACGTCCTCCTGCATAGGATTGGTTTTCTTGCGTTTGCTGCATATTCTGATTTCTACCACGGCCTGCAGATCGGCCTCCTCTACCTCTGCCTCTACCTCTGCCAGCATTTGAGTAGAAGACAGTTTCTTTTGAAGTTCCTCCTGAAGAAGATGCACCCCCATTTCTCTGCTCTTTAGAAATTAGAAGAGCAAACAACTCTTCAAAATCTGGAAGTTTTTCACGGATGACAATGGATGTCCGGAATTGCGCGTAATCCTTTCCTAGATCATTCAAGGTCACAGAAACTAGATCATCTTTCACTGGCGACCCAATGGAAGCAAGTGCATCTGCAATTTTCTTCACCTTCATGTGGTACTCGTTTATGCTCAAATTTTCTCTCTGCACATTGTGCAACTCCTGTTTGAACTGCATTTTCCTGGCTTGCGTATTTGTGCTGTACATTTTTGCCAAAGTATCCCATGCCTCCTTTGGCGTACTTGCATCCTGAATATGCACAATCATGGAGTCCGAAATACTGATAGACAGCCAGTACATAACTTTCCTGGCTCTCTCATGCCATTCTTTGAATGCCTGCATTTCCTGTTGACTGGAAACATAAGGAAGAACAGGTTCTTCTTCATTTCCTGTAATGAACTCCCAATAGCCTTTTCTCATCAAGAAATTCGTCATTCTAAACTTCCATGCCTGGAAGTTGTTCTTGTCAAGCTTTTCAATGACAATCTGTGAAAGAGAATCAGATGCCATTACAGAACACTGCAAAATATTCTGTCACTGCAAAAAACACAGCTTTTGCCTCACACGGGCAGATCTGCAAAACTGAGGAAAGTGGTATTTCACCACACAGTCACTTCCTAGTGACGATTTTGCATCAACAGGCAACAAGCATGAATCTGCAACTCCCAATGCCTCTGCGCATAGGCATACGATGTAATTTCTGCGGTAACTTTTCACCGACCTGCAGAACAATGGTCGCACAGCAAAGACAGAGCCTTTTTTTGAGTGCCTGCGGAGAATTTCCGCCTCCAAAACGGGCCCCGAAATGACCTCGAATCAAAAAAATAAAGTTCTATAATGCCCCGAAATGACCTCGAATCAAAACGCGGCATATAATGCCCTCTCGCCACACCGCGAAGGGCGTCTCAATCTGAGACAGTGCACTCTTGCACTTCCGGCTGTGCTACCTGCAGAGATTTGCTTCCAAACTCGAAAAAGGAAAGCAACACTTGTCCTCTTACCAGGACACTGCGAACTTGGTTTGCTTTCTTGAGCTCCTTACCACGAACAAGGCTCTGATACCATGTGAAGATAGTGGGAGAGAGGGAAGGAGTCTCACTTGAGGCTTTCTCACAAGTACAATGGGGGAATACACACAAAGGTGGAGGCTGAAAACAGTTTTCCTCTTCTTAGTTGTGAAAGCCAAAAGAACTCTAGTACAAAGAAATAGAAGAACCCTATATGTGGGTCTCAAACCAAACTTAACTAACTAAGGTGGCATACTAATTGAGCCACGAACTAGTGTAGATAAGGATAGCTGTCATCCAGCTATTATTAGTGGGCGGTGTACCAACCGCATCTGTAGCTAACAAGTCGGTGACATAAATGCACAACGGTCACCCTGGCATATCGCGAGTGGAGCTCGATATCTCAACAGACTAGGGCCATGTGTACCCCCCCTTACCTACTTAAATGGTGGGCTATCCTTCTCTTATTGGCTTAAAAAGTGGCTAGCCAATAGCCTTATACTTTGTGAGCATGAAATGGTGGGCTTCTAGATGCCACAATGTGCAAGGGGCCATGTGAGTGTGCCACCTTGTGCACTAAAATCTCTATGCATACCACATATGCAAACTCGGGTTTGTGCATGCATGATATGAGGGTATGTGGCATGCCCACATGTCCACTTGCCTTACCCTTTACCTTTAGCGTTGGGAGCATTAATATTTCATGTGCCTACTTTAGCCTCGGGCACACTTTTGGCCTTATACGAAGCCCTAGGGGTGAATCCAATACCCCGTGACCCTCCCCATGGGTTCCTGACATTGAGGTACTTAATTTACGTGAAAAATAAAACCTGCTAGTTTTGGCCGCAAAAATTTGACCTAAGTCAGTAAAGCCCCACCCTGCCCATATGGGCTAGGCGAATGCCTGCCCATGGCTCGTATGACCACTAGCCACTTGGTCCTTGGCCATAATGGATTCTTTGCATGTCCTTTTAGAGGCTGAATGAAGCCTTTAGCCTTAGGTTTTAACATTATCTCATAGTCTTTTTCCCCTTGGATCCCCTCTTCATGACCGGGACTATGATGAATGCTAAAACCTATCTTTACACTCACAACCTTAGTACTTTTGGTTTCTCCTCATTTGAACCTTGACTATGAGTGTTAGAGCCTTCTTTGGTATCATAGTATTTACCCCTTTGGTCCTCATACTTTGGACCAACTATGAGCAACTATGAGCAAGAAAGCTTTCCCTAGGTCTTCATTCCTTCTCATAGCCATCTCTACCTTTGCCCTCATACCTTTGGGCTAGAGCTACGAATGCTAAATTAATTTCTCCTTGGTTCCCTTATTTTCCACTTATCATAAATGGCCAATTTATGATTGAAAATAACTTTGGAAGAATAGGAAATTAATTGTTATGACAAATATATTATAGCTATAAATTGTGAATATAAAAGATAGTTATAATACTTAAAATTTATATTTATAAGAGTTTTAATAAATTATTTTATTATTTTGGGTTTTAAATGGATGAGTAAGCTAAAAATAAGTTAGAAAAATCATGCATGTATTAAAAAGTAAGCTTTTTAGATGATTTAACTAGAACGTTGATTTTCTCCTAGAATATGACATTTTTTGCAATTCTACTCGCCATTCAAGAAGGTAAAGGGGTTCTCACATGGCGAAGCCCACACAAAAGAGGGAAGGTCCTTGGACAAGCCAAAGATGATTGGTTGAGCCACCTTTTTTACCAATCAGCATGCATACAAAATTTTCAAATTTTGCATGCATACTTGTGTGAGTGTGTGAGTGAAAATCAAGCATAAAAAGGCATCCTCACTTCATTTTACAAGCTAACGTTCATGACTAAGAACAAGCCGACACTTGGAAAGAGGAATGAAAATGCTATGCAAGTCCATGTTACAAGAAAAATCTCTTCGCTATTATGTATTATGCTAAGCTAATGTAGTGTTAAGTAGGAGTACTCATATGTCCTAAAGGTACTTCTTCTTCCCACTCATATCCCTTGCTCCCTGATAGCTCTCTCTACCTTTGAAGTTGCTTGAGGTCTTGGGAGAGAGGGCAAATTCTATAGCATATTATGTGTATGCATGGTGTATGATGCTACTATCATCATAAAACCAAATACTATCATCATAGTATCTGGATGACCCTATTTGGAGCTTGGAACAATAGAAAGTTATGATGAAAGCAAGATGCAGATTCTATTAGTATAGTATAAAAGAATATATTTCTCCACAGGATGTGATGGATGTCATAGTTATCCTTCTTTGTCATCTTTTACTTATGCTGGTTCACTATATCAACCTCGAGGATTCTTTTGTTTTTGTGATGAGACAATCGAGGTTCACGAAGGACTCGTGGATATGTTAGGAAGATGGAGATTGTGAAGAGGACGACTACAAGTTCATATAAAAGATGGGTTTATACGAGGCGGTGCAAAAAGTTTGCATCTATGATATAGATTTCATATTGATTTGTATATATTTTGTAAGGATTGAACCTCTAAAAAGAGGAAAGATCTTGATTGTGGTTGGAGGAGGGGAGATCCTTGCCAGTGAGAGTGAGAGTGATTAAACCTCTATTGAGGGTAGATTATGGGATAGATTGAGCCGGTACAGAGATGAGATCTTACAGTGGAGATTGAAAGTGAGAGTCTGAGTGAGATTGAGATTGCTTTGGGGGTGGTGGGGTGGTAGAACACCTTTCAAGGTATATTTCTCCATCATATGATATAATCAAGAAATATGTAAAAGATATATATCTCTTTGTATGATTCTTTGATATATGAGTCTCTATAAATGGAGAAGAATGTTACATTGGGACAGAGGGCAAGTTCTAGCATATATATCTCTTTGTATTATTCTTTGATATATGAGTCTCAATAAATGGAGAAGAATGTTACATTGGGAAAGATGGCAAGTTCTAGCATATTGTGTGTATGCATGGTGTGTGATGTTACTATCATCAAAACACCCACATTGTATATTTAAAAAGACAACTTCCAGCATATTGTGTGTATGCATGGTGTATGATGCTACTATCATCATAACACCCAAAATGGATTTAAGGATGACCCACATTGTATTAATACAATCTTCTTTGGAGGGAAGATCGGCTCCATGAGTATTCCGGTCCTCTTTGCTTGTGTCACTTGCATTGTTAATATTTTTCCTTTCTCTTGTGGTTATTAATAAATGCCATGTTAGTTAATGGATGTTATTTATTTACTCCAACCAAGCAGTTAATCGTAGGCTTACTTGCAAATGTTATGCAACCAAGAAGCTAGTTCAGAGTAACATATGCGCGAACACATTTAGGACCACCGTCGGGGCACTTTTTCCCTCTTGAGGAGGTTTTGTCCCCGTACATGATATATTCTATGCTCTAAGGTTTCATTATCTTTGTATATTGTATGCTAAGTAAGCGACTTCTATGTTGTGTGCTCTTGAGCTTCTTCTTTTTCTCCAAGCTTCTTCCCTATGTATTCTTGCAACCCTAACTCCAACAGACTCAATTTAAACACTTTGGAGAACCACGACTCAAAATTAGGAAATTTTTCACGGATGGAAATGGATGTCCAGAATTGCTCATAATCCTTCCTAGACCACCATTCAAGGTCACAGAAACTAAATCATCATCTTCCATTGGCGACCCAATGGAAGCAAGTGCATCTGCAATCTTCTTCACCTTCATGTGGTAGTCATTGATGCTCATATTTTCTCTCTACACATTATGTAACTCTTGCTTGAGCTGCATTTTCCTGGCTTGCATATTTGTGCTGTACATTTTTGTCAAAGTATCCCATGCCTCCTTCGACGTACTTGCATCCTGAATATGCACAATCATAGAATCTGAAATACTGATAGACAGCCAGTACATAACTTTTTTGGCTCTATCATGCTATCCTTTAAATGCCTGCAACTCTTGTTGATTGGGAACATTAGGAATAACTGATTCTTGTTCAGCCTCAGTAATGAACTCCCAATAGCCTTTTCCCTTAAGAAAATTCATCATTCTAAACTTCCATGCTTGGAAGTTGTTCTTGTCAAGCTTTTCAGTGACTATCTATGAAAGAGCATCAGACGCCATTACAGAACACTGCAAAATATTCTGTGACTGCAAAAAACACAACTTCTGCCTCACAAGGGCAAATCTGTAAAATTGACGAAAGTAGTATTTGACCACACAGTCACTTCCTAGTGATGATTTTGCATCAATAAGCAATAAGAATGATTCTGTTACTATCAATATCTTTGCGCACAGGCATACGATGCAATTTCTGTTGTAAGTTTTCACCGATCTGTAGAACAGTTATAATACTTAAAATTGATATTTATAAGAGTTTTAATAAATTATTTTATTATTTTTGGGTTCTAAATGGATGAGTAAGCTAAAAATAAGTTGGAACACTCGTGCATGTATAAAAAGTGAGCTTTTTAGATGATTTAACTAGAACATTGTTTTTCTCCTAGAATATGACATTTTTTGCAATTCTGTCCCGCCATTGAAAAAGGTAAAGGGGCGGTACACATGGCCAAGCCCACACAAAAGAGGAAACATGCTTGGGCGAGCCAAAGATGATTGGTTGAGCCACCTTTTTTACCACCAATCAGCATGCATACAAAATTTTGAAATTTTGCATGCATACTTGTGTGAGTTATTGAAAATATCACAGGACGAGAGGATAAAGACAATGGGAGAAAAAGTGTGGAAAACTACTTCACACAGCAACAAAATCAAGGACAACCATAATGGCACAACAATCAACTGGGAAGATGAAGTATGCAAGTTGGCATGCATGAATTACTTGAGCACTGTTAACCTCTAGGAGTACATTCAACCAACCTTACCCTACCATTTACTTAAGAAAAGACAGTGAAGTCATGCAAATGGAAGCTAGCCCAGGCAAGGTCCTGGACATTATTGGGAACAAGAGCACCAAGAAATGACCCACCTTTTTGACACATCAAAAGATAAAGAGCTTGATAAAGGCATGCGGTCAATAAGTAAAATCACGAACAATGTTTGAGAATCCTCGCTTCAAAACCTCGAGACGACAGACCCACAATTTTCTACCACCACCCTAGAGCACTATGTCAATATAATGGGGGATTCATCATCGGAACTAAAAAATGCAGAGTGGCGTTCGTGGAAAATTTCAAAGATGTTGCTTGCATTTGTAGTGAACTCTCATGTGACAAGGAAAAATGGGTCGAATTAGGCCTTTGACATAGACAATGTCTACACACCACCAAAAGGAGCCCTTGACGATCTTTATGCCAAGGTTACGTTCTTGTCAACCCACTACATGACATGATTACTTGGGAATAAGCCTTCCATACAGGATGATATTGCTCAATAGCATCAAAATACAAAGCCACAAATTTATTACTCAAAATACTATACCGTAGATGGCAATACCAAATCCCTATGACCCTTGAAAAATTTACAAGTTGTGGCTCACCCCAAAGTACAAAGAGAGCTTACCCATGCACAACTTTACAAGCTCACGACAACCAGTGATAATTAATCGGGGGACAAAGTGTTATGTGACCAACCAAGATCTAAACTTAAGAATAGATGTTTGTGAAGCTAGATATAAGCAACATCAGAGGCATGTAAAGAAGCTATATGGCCAAGGATTCATTATGGCCAAGGCATTCGCCTAGCCCATATGGGCAGGGTGGGGCTTTACTGACTTAGGTCAAATTTTTGCGGCCAAAACTAGCAGGTTTTATTTTTCACGTAAATTAAGTACCTCAATGTCAGGAACCCATGGGGAGGGTCACGGGGTATTGGATTCACCCCTAGGGCTTCGTATAAGGCCAAAAGTGTGCCCGAGGCTAAAGTAGGCACATGAAATATTAATGCTCCCAACGCTAAAGGTAAAGGGTAAGGCAAGTGGACATGTGGGCATGCCACATACCCTCATATCATGCATGCACAAACCCGAGTTTGCATATGTGGTATGCATAGAGATTTTAGTGCACAAGGTGGCACACTCACATGGCCCCTTGCACATTGTGGCATCTAGAAGCCCACCATTTCATGCTCACAAAGTATAAGGCTATTGGCTA
Organism: Dipteris shenzhenensis; assembly: GCF_047967505.1. Lineage (NCBI taxonomy): Eukaryota > Viridiplantae > Streptophyta > Polypodiopsida > Gleicheniales > Dipteridaceae > Dipteris > Dipteris shenzhenensis. Next base: position 56,572,745 of record NC_141613.1, on the reverse strand, counting down.
GCCACTTTTTAAGCCAATAAGAGAAGGATAGCCCACCATTTAAGTAGGTAAGGGGGGGTACACATGGCCCTAGTCTGTTGAGATATCGAGCTCCACTCGCGATATGCCAGGGTGACCGTTGTGCATTTATGTCACCGACTTGTTAGCTACAAATGCGGTTGGTACACCGCCCACTAATAATAGCTGGATGACAGCTATCCTTATCTACACTAGTTCGTGGCTTAGTTAGTATGCCACCTTAGTTAGTTGAGTTTGGTTTGAGACCCACATATAGGGTTCTTCTATTTCTTTGTACTAGAGTTCTTTTGGCTTTCACAACTAAGAAGAGGAAAACTGTTTTCAGCCTCCACCTTTGTGTGTATTTCCCCATTGTGCTTGTGAGAAAGCCTCAAGTGAGACTCCTTCCCTCTTTTCCACTATCTTCACATGGTATCAGAGCCTTGTTCGTGGTAAGGAGCTCAAGAAAGCAAACTAAGTTCGCAGTGTCCTGGTAAGAGGATAAGTGTTGCTTTCCTTTTTCGAGTTTGGGAGCAAATCTCTGCAAGTAGCACAGCCGGAAGTGCAAGAGTGCACTGTCTCAGATTGAGACGTCCTTCGCGGTGTGGCGAGAGGGCATTATATGCTGCGTTTTGATTCGAGGTCAGTGGATGAGATTGCTATATGCGATACTATACATGCACGATGGTTGTTCTTCCTCGAGCGCTTCATGAAGACCTTGAAGGGCTTCATGAGACAAAATGCAAGACCCGAAGGTAGCATGGCCGAGGGTTGGTTGGTACAAGAGTCACTTGTATATATTTTTGAGTTTCTTGTTGATGTGGATAGCTCTCTCCCACGACTATGGAGAGATGATGAAGACCTAAGGATGACCTCTATTGTGTCTCAAGGGAAAGGATGCAACAAAGTAATAGACACGGAGTTGCTTAATAATATCAACCTCTATTGCGTGCTTAATAGTGATGTGATGAAAAGATGGGTGACAAGATACGAGGATGCAAAGGCAAGAAGACAAGAAGAAAGGGCCCTCTTTCGTACACACTACGGATCTCGTGTGCCATACCCTCAGTATCTAAGAGCACTTCCAAAGGATATTCATGTAGATTTGCTACTTGATGAAATGGAGAAAGTAGAGAAAGACGAGGGGATGCATATCACAATGGAAGAATGGGAGTATGCTAGGGGATGCATGAGCAAGGTCGATATATAGAATGTTATGCATAAGTTAGGAGCTTTCAATAATTTAGATTGCTTATTTAATTGATTTTTTCTTGGTGTAGTGTACTATGTTCAATGCTATATGGTGTGAGGGCAAGCATTTTCGAACACAACGGATTAATGATAAGAGAAACACACAAGATTGCAGCGTCATTGCTAGCTTTGAGGGAGCCAATGTCCAAAGGCTGAGAAGTGCACCTTTATTGGTTATTCTCTGCAGCAGAAAGGGTATAGATGCTATAACCCTTCTACACGTAAGTTCACAGTTAGCAGAGATGTTTTTTTTAATGAGATGAGCAGCTGGTATAAACCAGTAAATGTGATGATTGATGTAGATGCACAAAATGGTAATGCTGCATAGAATTCACAGCAGCAATCACAAAATATCAGTGGACCAGCAGTGTCCTCTAGTAGTGGTTCACATACCTCGCCATGGACAGGTAGATTGAGATCAGGAGAATCTCCTCAAAGCAATGCAGATAGTGGTACGCAGGTATCACGAAAAGGAAAAGAGAAGGTAGATCAGCCCATGTTTGATGTGAATGCAGGTCACTCTTATGTGGATGGTGAATCCAGTGGCTCAGAGCAGAGCATTGATGATGAGTTGGGTATTCCTTCTGTTGTTACACCTGGAGTAAGGAAGACCAGGGATGTTTTGAGAGCACCTGGAAGTGAGCCTATTTTGCGCAGGTCTACTAAGGTTAGGTATCCTGTGGATAGGCTGAAATATGATGGATTTACAGCCATTCACTATGCCTATGCTCTACTTAAAAGCGCACATCAAACTGCCTTGCGAGGGAGGGCGCAACCAGAAATGGTGACATAGGGACTTAGGCACATCTAACATACCTCGCGAACAATATGGATCATGTCTGGTATGTGCAACCCACGTCCCAAATACCAAACGAGCATGAGCTATAATCCAAAAAGAGCTTATAGGTCCTCATGTTGAGGGTGCAAGTCCCAAAGAGCTGACCAAAACAGAGACAGAGTATATGTACGAAAGACCAGCATGCAGCCCAAAGATGCAACTTGGTAGGTTTCTCTGGCTGTTGATACTCCTACACAAACCATCCGATCCTGACTGAGTACTTCAAAAAGGCGACCGGACAACACAATGAGTCTATATGGGGTGGGTGTCACTTCTCGATGTCCCAATAGAGTTGATGGGTCTATCCTCGCAAATCCATAGCCACTCGGTAGGTGCATCCTCTGGAGGGAAGCCTTGGGTTACACATCAATGGTACCCTCGTAAGCCTATAATCCTAAATAGCAGTGAGGAAATTTTAGCCTTAAAGTCAAAGTTGAATGCTCCATTGCCTCCATAAGTGAAACTATCAAGGAAAGATAGCCCAAGTTTTGATGCTAAAGGTTCCATACTCATTTGCAGTTGGGAGTTTGATGTATGCCATGATTGCTACTCGTCTTGATATTGCTTTTGCAAGATGTGTGGTCAGTAGATTTATGTCAAACTTTGGCAAGAAACATTGGGAGGTAGTGGAAGGAGTAATGAGATACTTGAATGGTACAAAAGACATGTGCATATGTTTTGGTAGTGAAGAGGCACTTGTGGTTGGGTACACAGATACTGATTATGTAGGTGATATGGACAAGAGAAGGTCCATATCACCTGCATATGTTTTGGTAGTGAAGAGGCACTTGTGGTGGGGTACACAAATGCTGATTATGTAGGTGATATGGACAAGAGAAGGTTCACTTCAAGCTATGTTTTCGTGTGCATTGGAGGTGCAGTCTCATGGCGATCTCGTTTATAGTCATGCATTACAGAGGCAGAATATGTTGCAACATCAGAGGCATGTAAAGAAGCTATATGGCTTGCTCGCCTAGTAGGAGACTTGGGATTGAGATGCCAGTGTTGCATTGTGATAGCCAAAGTGCTATATAGTTGGCAAAGAATCCAGTGTTTCGTGTAAAGACCAAGCATGTGGATGTAAAGAATCACTTCATTGGTGACGTGTTGGAGGACAAGAGAGTATAACTTATCAAAGTTCACATCAGTAAGAATCATGCAGATCTTCTTACCAAGGGTCTTTCGACATCTTAGTTTGCATAGTGTCGGATGCTGACGGGCCTTAGGTAGTTTGTTGTACTATCATGTATGTATATAGAGACACACACACCCTATACATGTATACTCTGTAAAGGCACATTGGCCTTTAAGTGGGAGGTTGTTGGGGTGATACAGTCCAATGTGCCAACCCTAGGTAAGTGGGTGGCTGAACACCATGCATTCTTTGTAGTCTACATACTAATAAGGACTAGAACCCTAATCACATATTGTGAAGGGAGTCCAATACGAGTTGTCGTCGTCTCCAAGCTCTTGCTCTGCACGGCGTACATGTACTTCTTCAGTTTGGTACATCATAGAATAATAACCTAGAGGGGGGGGGGGTTTTGTGTTCGTAGTGTGAAACATCCCATGAATTCTCTCACAGGCCATTGCCTAATGGCCTTGATCTTCTTCATAGCAAGACACATGGGATGTCGTGGTCGGTCGTTGTGGCAATATCCTCTGATGTGGACATCGTCTATAATGCGAAGATATGCATATCCTTGGATGTTCAGTGCGGCTAAGCTGGAGTGCTCTATCAATCAATATCCCTCGACGAGGGGCTGTTTGGTATGCTCACGCTGAGCACGTCTAGCTCATGCCTCTATAGAAATATGCTATTTGCCTTTGTATAGGTCCTCTAGGTCTTGTATGTGCTGATCCTTTGCTCCTCGTGATGAGGGACACCGTAAGTCTGTGCATCTCCTGCAAAAAAGTCCCAAGCATCTCTGTTTATAGAAATCCATGATCGAGAACACCTCATCTCCTTCATAGTTAGGCACATGGGAGGTCGTGATTGGTCCCTGGCAATATTTTCTTGATGTGGTCTTCGCATATCCTTGGATGTTCGATGCAGCTAAGTTGGAGTGCTCTATCAATCAATATCCCTCGACAAGGGGCTGTTTGGTGTGCTCGCGTTGAGCTCGTCTAGCTCATGCCTCTATAGAAATATGCTATTTGCCTTTGTATAGGTCCACTAGGTCTTGTATGTGCTGGTCCTTAGCTCCTCGTGAGGGACTCCATGAGTCTGTGCATCTCCACCAAAAAAGTCCCAAACATCTCTATTAATAGAAATCTATGATCCAGAACAATGGTCCTAAGCCCTTTCTAAAGAGACAGCGATCATGTTCTTGAATCTCATATCACACCGTGCATCGACGTATGCAATGCTGCTTTGTCTAGGTTCTATAGAGCACATTTGACATGTCCTCTCCCCCCGAGGTTTATGTCTGTATCTACTAGTATCTATCTCTAGTTGATGTGATGAAATAGCAATTTGCCCAATGGCACATCTCAATCCATGGGACAAATGAGTATCCATATAGGTAGGGCATAAAATGAATCCATCCTCTGTGATTTGGAGTAGATGGTCTCGATAGAAGGCAATCTTCACCTTCAACTCTTGTGGGGGGTCTATCCATGTCCTCTTATCTAGCCGAATAAGGTCTTACTTGAAGATCTTGCCAATCTTTGAGTGAGTGACAGTGAGAGACCGTGCAGCCAAATTATGGTTGTCGTGGTTGCCATCCGCGCCCTTGTGGCCACTGCACGGACGGCGTATGGCGTTCCATACGAAACGCCGTCTGTGACCGCCTAGGATTTTTTGGGAAAGCTTTACACAAAAAATGTATATGTGCATGTGTGTGTGTGGGTATATGTATGTATGTATGTATATGACAAATCTATATGTATATAATGTATGTATAGTTGTGAACTGTGTATGTACATGTGTGTGACATATGCATACATGTGTGCATGTGCCATGTACTATGTATATACATATATATTTATGTGTGTGCATGCATGTATATACCCCTCGGTCTCACCCCCCCCCCCCCCCCCAAAAAAAAAAAGTGACCGTATTTTTAGGAGTGTTTTCAAAGAACCTAGGCGTTCGGTGAATTCGTGGTACCAATTCTGTACTCACCGTCGTGTACTTACCATCCGCCGACAACTATGATTCAAAGCATATTGCAAGGGAAGTAACCTATCTATACTAATAAAACTATGCAGCTCAAACCAGTCACCAATCTGTGCTTACCATTATGAAGTATCACCATCTCTCGCAAACCATATGGAAGACTCAAGAGCCTGCCTGATAGTCTATTTGTGCAAACTTGTGGAGAGTGCATGCACAAGTGGAACAGGGAAGTTCAACAACATTTTCCCAAAACCTTCAAAAGATTGAGGTGATGAGAGCAACATGCATGGTAATGAAAATAGAACCTGGCTGTTTCCTTTGCCACAATAATTGAACTCACAGGTGGATAATTCTTTAAAGGCTGCACCTTTGCAACTCTGGAATGCCACATCTTCATCATGAGATTTCTGTCCGTGAGTGTCAGTGCCATTATAGGCAATGGCCTCTTGTTTACAAATCGAGTGCAAATCACCTCTTCCAGAGAAGACTTGCTGAGGCTGAATGTCCGCAATGAAACCATTTCTGTCTTGTGAGTCTTGATGAGGATGGCTTGCCAGAAGGGGATGGGCCCGATTTTTAGTAGTGCACTCTAACTGTCATGTTGTCATAACACATCAGGTTAAACACAAGACAAAGTTTTCTTATTGCTGTTACAAAAAGTCAGGTAGGTTTACCTTACTCATCAAAGAACACCATTTTTGAAAATCATCCTGTAAGAGAAGAGTCTCAAGTCAAGTTCAAGTTACTTGACATGTGGCTCAAAATGAGTTAATGAAAACAATGACAATCCCATGCCTCCTCACATACATACGTACTATATATACTCATACATAGTTATATACATGTGTGTGTATATATACACACACTCGTATATGTATGTGTATGTGTATACACAATTTTTTTGGTTTGAGAACATTTGCAAATTTGTTTTGCTAATTTTATTCATAGTTTAGCCAAAAGTTAATATATTTGTTTTGCTAATTTTATTCATAGTTTAGCCAAAAATTAAGTGCTTGGTTTAATAGAAAAAGTTGATTTTCTCAAACATTGTGATAAAGGTGTATTTTAGCCCTCAGCAACATGCGTCTCGCTCAGTAGGTCTAGGTGCACTTTACAGCACGTCGTTTGGCCACTCGATGTGTTTTTTACCCCCAAAATAGTGAAACTTGGTGTGTGGGGGTGGGAAAAGTGGAGTGAAAAGAAAGGAAAAGTTACCACATGGAACTTTTCACTTATCCCACATAGAGAGTCCTTGGCTTGCCATTGTCCAATCATAATCATATTCCCCTACGCAAGGGTGGAATATGTCACATGGCCATTTCATACTTTCCCCACACATAGATGGAAGCATGCCCAAATCATGGTTCTAGAAGAACAAATGTCTAATCATACTTCCTTATAGAAAAGTGAAGCATGTCACATTATCATGCCTTCTAGGCTTGTCACAAAATCATGGCCTATGACGACTATGTCTAATGGTTTTTCATAAACATAGGCCAATGACAACGGCCAAGAAGAATATATTCATGCTTTACAAAGTATGTCCAATCATAATCATATTCCCATGTTTGGAGAGAAATATGTGACATGGCCATTTCACATTTTCCCACTCAAGGATGGAAGCCATGTCCAAATTATGGTTATAGAAGAACACATGTCTAATCATACTTCCATATAGAAAGGTGAAGTATGTCACATTGTCATGCCTTACTCACATGCCACAAAATCATGGTCTATGAAGACCATGTCCAATGCTTTTCTACAAACATAGGTTGGTGACACTGAGCACGTATAGCATTTTGTATGGTATGTCGGTTCCATACACCACACCACATGAAAGCCAGCATATGGCGACATGAGACAACCATGATGTATACGAAAGAGTGCCTACTTCTATAGAGACACACATTGAGAGCAGACACACAAGGGAGGGAGAGGGAGAGAGAGAGAGAGAGAGAGAGAGAGAGAGAGAACGGGAGGCGGGGGTTGCATCACTTTAAGTCTCTAGATTACTCAAATCACACATCGCCATCGAGTATGTACACGTGCTTTTATTGACCTACATAGTGCAATTTCATTCACATTTCATATGCATATACTTCCCATTACATAGGCAATCTTTCCATGTCCTTGGATGATATTTCTAAAAAATGATTGTATTTCTATGATTGTATGCCAAAATCTTACACATTCAATAACACAACGTACTATTTTTGTTCTAGGTATATCGTACAAACCATACGTTGACAACTATGCTAGACATACAAACATACATACATATATATCATAGTTGTTGGCGGTCGCCATCCACCATCTCGAGTACGGTTTCGTTTATGTACACCACCATTTTCATACTCCTCCGTTTTCATCCGCCATGCCGTTTTCCTTAGGATATATATCGAAATAATTTAAAAGAGACCGTATTTTTACTTCCATTTTCAAAAATCCTAGGCATTCAGGTGCTTGCGACGTAAAGTTTGTTTCGTATTTGGAAAAGTCGTCTACCTTTGAAAGAACATATGTTCTTGTGACGATGTTTACCAAAAAATCTAGATGAATCATAGAAGTACAAAAGTGAAATTCTTATTGTATTTAAATGTTCCCATCGCTTCCTATTTATGGTCAAAGTTTACATAGGAGCTAGCTTTGACCGATCGTTTGAAGCATTAGAGTAAATATTTCTCCATTTTGGAAGTTATGTACCCCTGGTATTATCCTGCTTAAGATTACAAATTTGAACTCAAACTTTGGAAAATCATAACTTTACAAAGCATAATTCTCTTATGTGGACAAGCATAATATAATTCATTAACTTTATATTTACACATGATAGGCTGTACAAGTGGTATGTTAAAGCGTGAATATATTCTTCTTATCTTCTAAGAGATTATGCAAGAGAAGATACAAATGTATGGAACAGATGGAATTCACTTTGGCACATGTATTAAGACTTTATCCGATGAAGTGCATCGAATGTTGTTTGGAACAATGCTTGAGCACTTAGGCATTCATGTGTAGGAGCATGCATGATTGTATAATACTGTCTGCTGATGGTGTGACTTGTATTTTGCAAGTGGGTAAGTATTGTACATGCTGAATTTTCTAAATCATGCGCTAATTTTATTGTTTTGTAGACTTTCACAACATGTCTCTGGTTCTATACATTCCATTGAGAATTTGAGGAAATAGACACCGGAATCGGAAGCAAAATGGTCGAAAAACCGCAAGGGTTGAAAAAATATTTTAAAATAGAAATTGATGATGTCGTGTGGTAGGAACGGGCGCTCTTGAAGATTACTTCAATCAAAACAAGAAAGTGATTTCTCACTCATTTAAGGAGGAGAATGCATGACATGATAGTCTTCTACTTAACTAGACTCACCATACATGGCAAATTCTATATAAACAAGACCTCCCTCTGTTAGCTGACAAGCTGCCAGCTACGTATGTAATCAGGGGTGTCCGGACAAGCTGTCCAGGTCACCCATAAAAGGCATGGCCGGGGTCAAGACCAATCGGTAAGGACCCATGCTCGGGGGATATGCTAGGGTAAGTGTGTTGGGAGGTTTCACGTGGGAACGAGCTCTAGCCCACTCACTTGTCCATAAGGGCATATTTAGGATGGGGGGTGAGTGGCCTGCCAACTAACCCATTTTCTCTCGCGCTTTCTCGCTCCTAATTCTCTCACTAGCTCAAACTCGTACTGCAGCTAAAAGGCTAAGTCATTTTCAGCACAAATTGGAACTCTGACAGTGGTATCAGAGCCATAAGGGCATATTTAGGATGGGGGGTGAGTGGCCTGCCAACTAACCCATTTTCTCTCACGCTTTCTCGCTCCTAATTCTCTCACTAGCTCAAACTCGTACTGCAGCAAAAAGGCTAAGTCATTTTCAGCACAAATTGGACCTCTGACAGTGGTATCAGAGCCATCTCAGAGCAAGATTTCATGCATGAACAAAGTCTAGCACAGAGGGCACACACACAGGAGGACGTGGGCGTGTGAACAGGGCTCAAGACAGTGCTTGCACGGTTTTCCATGCACGTTTCTCCAAGCCAAGGTAGATCCTTTGCACTCTCCCTTTTGTGTTGCTACTAAAGAGAAGCAATTTTGCTTATAAACCTTGCACAGCCTTGCTCTCTCCAGCTCTGTGGGATAAACCACCATGCCATGTGGCGCTGCCGCACCCCCGGCCACGTCCTGCGTGCCCACGCCTCCGGTACCGCGGCCCAGGCCACGCCCAGTGCCTTCCCTCTTCCTCCTCCTTCCCTTGTGCCCCAAGCTCCACCATCTCCATAAGGGGCAGTTCCTACCAACATTGTATATAAAAAAAAAAAGAAAGGTGCATGATACTACAACAAGTAGGGAAACAGGGTTAACCGAGCGAGCGTGTGCAAGTGTGCAGAGCTTTAATTGAGCCCTAAACCTCGTCATTAGTTTGGGAAGCTTCAAATCAGTTCGGAGCTAAGTGTTTCCATCTCTTGTGTGTGAATTGGGGGCATTTTTAGTAGATGCACATGTGTGATGAATGCATGCAATTAGGGGCAAATTTGCACATGCATTGGGGTATTTTCAGTCTGCTGAACTTTCATTTTCAGTTTACCACTTGCGCATAACTTGTTAAATAAGCCTTTGTTTATCAATTTTTGAGTATTTTCGCAGCAGTTATTGTGCAAATTACTTTGTAAAGTTTCTTAAAAAAAGAGAAAAGTGTAAATCAAAACATGGCTGAGGGACACTTTGGGGAGGATCCCCTTGAAATGGAGGACAGTGAATTGGAATTGAGGTCTCCTGAACCTGACCCTAGTTTAGTTCCTCGCATTGATCAAATGGAAACCACCTTGCAAACTTTGTTAGAAAATATGCGGCAACTAACTAAAATGCAAGCTAAGGCAAGATGTGAGGAAAAAGGGAAAGCTATGGTGGAACCACATGAGCCCGCAGTTCCTCATGAGCCTTTGGTTGGATCTTCAAGTGTCGTTGAAAGGATCTAAAGCCGCCAAAGTACCATGGTACGACAAATGTGCGTACGGCCGATGCAGTAGAACAATGGCTCTCCAAGTGGGAGCAATGTTTTAAATCATATAACATCACTGAGGATGTGATAAAGATCCAACAAGCAACGTATAGTTTGCTTGATGTAGCCTACAGGTGGTGGCGCAAAATCGAGCAAGACAAGGCAGAGCCCCAGACTTGGGTTGATTTTAAAGTGTTGTTTTACAACAATTTTGTCCCTCCATATGAGAGGACAAGGGCTTTGGATTCGTGGTTCTTCTTGTCACATAGGAACTACACAGTTTAGGAGTATGCTGACAAGTATAGAGAGGTACTCTTAAAGGTCCCTGAGCATATTCCTGACTTTTTGCACTGACTTTTTGCAAGTACACAAATTTGTATTGGGGTTGAAAGAAACTTTGCGATCATTAGTTCGCAAAGAAAAGTGTGTAATATTGAGCTAGCACTAGTCTTGGAGGATGGCAGACGCTTTGCTAGTGCAAGCGACCAGAGGTTCTCTTGGACAAGGGTGCCGAAATCCCCATTTGCTCCTACGTATGCAGCCTCAAGGCCAGTTGGTAAGGAAAACCTAAAGAGGTGCATATTGTTAAAACTATGGCTGGCATGAAGAGGAAAGTGTCTGCTATGGCAAAACGTGCATACAATAGGTCTATGCTCACTCCTCGGTAAAGGGAAAAGACCATGAGAGAGAGGTTATGCTATGGATGTATAGGACTTCATAAGTATAAAGATTGTCCAAAGAAGTCCAAGATAACAACCTCCATGGTAGTGAGTCATATGCAGACCCACGAGATACAGATTTAGAGGATCCAGGTTCGGATTCAGATCAACAAGCACAAGGGATATTAGCGGTCTCTGTAACCAAGAAGGTGCCCAGAGTTCCTGAGGCAGTTCTCTCGGCAGGGGCACAGAGAGGTTACCAGTTCCCAGACACCAGGGATGAGCATTTTCCGAGCGAAATCTTCCGAGCGTCCGAGCGAAGGAAAAAAAAAGCTTCCAACTATGCAAAAATATGACAAAAATGGATCAGAAGAAAACATAGTTTCACCTAGAAATATGAAAAGTATTATAGGAATGCCTATTTTATACACGAATATTTATGTGAATCTTTGGGAATGGTGAGAACATAATGGGATGGCTTTTGAAGAAACCCACATGTAGAGTAGACTTCTCTATGAAAATTCCCTTATGATCCTTCTTACAACTTTTTACTTAATAAGGGGTGACATTGAAAAACCTCTCTCACCCTATCTTCATGAAAGGGTTTCTCCAAAGAAAACTCATTGAAGCAAGCCATCAAGGTAGTTTTGCCAGCGAAACCCCTTTGAACAAGGTCTTTCAAGGTAGTTTCGCTGGCGAAACTACCTTGGACAGCACTTTTAAAAGTGACATAACTTTCACATTCAATGTCCAAATATAGTCATTCAGCTACTCAAATTGATCAGAAAACCCCATCTGAGCACATCTATGGGGTTATATTTTGAAAAACCTTGCATATATAGTATTAAATATTACATGTATTTTATGAGAGTGATATATAAGCCCAAGTTAATACTTATTTATAGTAATTTAAACTTCTATAGAAACATGTCCATAAATATATTGTTATTAATACTATAAAAACACTTGAAAGATATTGCCATATGATATAAATGTGTTTAATAAGTAATTATTTATGTATAATATTATTATGTTGAGAGTGATTATGAGGGATGTTTCTTAAATGAATTATTTTTCAATACTTTTTTAAGGTAATAACAAGGGTACAAAGGGATGTAAAAATGAATGAGTAACTAGTTTGTGTATTTTTATGATAAAGGGATCTAGTTCTAATGAAAATAAAAGTGTAAAAACCATGTTTCCTAAAGAAATACTATTTTTAAAATCTCTAGAAAAACACGCTCGTATAAACCTGCTCATAGGTTTTTGCTCATAAAATTGACGCATCCCCAGACACCGAGTTGGTAGTCTTGAAGGGAGTTGTAAAGGAGACGCTTGTTAAGGTCCTGTTTGATACGGGATCTACACATAATGTAATAAGCTCAAGGCTAGTCAAGAAGCTAGGGCTTTCAACAGAGTCATCAGATTATGCCTACGTGGTAGAACTAGCTGACGGTAAGGACAGAAATATGGGACCGACGAGTGGTTGGATTCCCATTACAAATCCAGTCCTATGAGGACAGATTGGATTTTGAAATAAGTAGGCTTTGCTCTAGGTTTGACCTAGTGCTTGGCAAGCAATGGCATGCAAGAAAGAGGCCTACAATTGATTATGCTACGCATGCCATTCAGTTTGAGCACGAGGGACGACGAGTATTGATTCGCGAGGAGCCAGACTTCTCAGAAGCGAAATTACTCACAACGACGAAGATGCTCAAACTCCAATGTAAGTATATTTACTTATGTTATATTTCTAAAGTTAATCCTAGTATGGATATGAAGACTAGTGGTAGTTCCACTGGCAAAGCTCAAGATCTTGCTAACAAGATAAGGGCAGAATTTGCCGATGTCTTTAGAACTGACCTACCTCATGGTTTACCTCCTCGTAGGAACGTGGAGCATATGATTGAGCTCATTCTAGGAGCTAATCCAGTTGCTAGACCACCTTTCAGAATGAGTTTAAAGGAGGAGAATGAGGTTAGGAAGGTCGTGGACGAGTATTTGAGCAAAGAGTTGATTAGACCTAGCTACCCACCGTTTGTTGCTCCCATCTTACTTGTAAAGAAAAAGGATGGATCTTTTCGTATGTGTGTTGATTATAGAGGTTTGAGTAAAGTTGCTACTAAACACAAGTATCCTATGCGCGATAATTTAGATGCTCTCGGTGGTGCAACTATCTTTAGTAAAATAGATTTAAAGAGTGGGTACCACCAGATAAGGGTAAAAGAAAAGGATGTGTTTAAGACAGCGTTCAGGACAAGATTCGGTCATTATGAGTATCTAGCGATGCCATTTGGATTGACCAATGCTTCTGCTACATTCATGATGCTTAAGAATGATGTGTTAAGACCCTTTATGGGCAAGTTTGTAATAGACTTCATTGACGATGTGCTAGTGTTTAGCAAGAGTATCGAAGAACATGAAGTTCACTTGAATTTGGTCTTGAAAGCTTTGAGAGAGGTTGTGCTTTATGCAAACCCTATTAAGACCAAATTGTGTTTGATTGAGATAGAGTATCTTGGTCACTTTATTTCAGTCGAAGGGATCAAGATGGATCCAAAGAAAGTGGCTGTTATCTTAGCATGGCCAGTTCCTGAAACTGTGTCAGCTTTGAGATCTTTTTTAGGACTCTATGGATTTTATAGAAAATTCATTGATTCCTATTCACGTATTGCGACACCACTGACAGATTTGTTGCAAGATCACGTTCCATATGTATGGACTAGTGTGCAACAAGAAAGTTTTGATTTGTTGAAACAAGTTGTTTCAATTGCACCAGTACTCATGATAGTTGATTCTACAAAGCCATTTGAGATGGACACTGATGCAAGTGGCATCGCAGTTGGTGCTGTGCTTAACCAAGAAGGCAGGCCAGTAGCCTTTGAGAGTAAGAAACTCTCACCATCTCAAAGGAAATGGCCAGTTCATGAGCAAGAATTGTATGTTATCATACATGCTCTGAAAACTTGGAGACATTACTTATATGGTGCCCAATTTAGAGTATATACGGACCACCATACACTCAAGTATTTTTGCAGCCAGCCTGACCTAGTTGGTAGACAGGCTAGATGGGTTGAGTTAATGCAAGAGTTCCATATGGAAATCTTGTATAGAAAAGAAAAAGATAACATAGTTGCGGATGCATTATCTCGAATAATGCATACCATGAGCTTTACCACTCTAGAAAGCTCTTTGCTTCAAAAAATTAAGGAAGCACAGTTGGAGGATCCTCACTTGAGAGACATAAATAAGAGAATCCAGGATGATTCTCTAATGAGGGATCAGTCAGTCCCGACTGCCTCATGTACTCGAGATAAGTCAAGTTCGTATACTCTATTCTCAGTGGAGAATGGGTTTGTAAAGCGAAAAGGAAAGATCTGTGTTCCTTGTGCACGGGAACTAAGGACAAGAGTCCTGAAAGAGAACCATGATAGTCCTTGTGCTGGACATCCTGGTCAAGAAAAGACGGCACAGCTTGTTAGAAGGACATTTTGGTGGCCTCATTTGATAAGAGATGTCCACAAGTATGTCCAACAATGCTTTGCATGCCAAGTGAATAAGGCAGAATGGGTGAAGACACCTGGCCTTTTACACCCTTTACAGATTCCGGAATCGAATTGGCAAAGTATATCTATGGATTTCATAGTAGGGTTGCCTACAACCCAAAGATAGAAAGACACTATCTTAGTGATAGTGGATCGATTGAGCAAGATGGCTCATTTTATAGCAACTAAAGAGACTGTGGAAGCTCCACAAGTCGCAGAGTTATTTATACAAAATATATTTCGATTGCATGGTTTACCGACATCCATAGTGTCAGATAGGGATGTACGGTTTACAGGCCATTTTTGGAGACATGTATTCAGTAAATTGAATGTGTCTCTGCATATAAGCAGTGCAGATCATCCTCAGACAGATGGTCAAACTGAGAGGGTTAACCAAATTCTGGAGGATATGTTACGCACTTATGTATCAGAAAGGCAAAAAGATTGGGACACTTATTTGCCAATGTTGGAATTTGCTTATAATAATAGACCACATAGGGTGATTGGTATGTCTCCCTTTAAATTGAATTATGGAGTGTCTCCCAATGCACCGGATACGATAGGAACGAGTGAGAAATGCCCAAGTGCGGCAGAATTTCTCAAAATCATGCAACGTAATTTGCAAGATGCAAGAGCCAAGATTCAACAAGCTGCTGACAGGGCCAAACATTATGTAGATAAGAAAAGATCTGCAAGAACCTTTAAAGAAGGAGACAACGTATTCCTTCAAGTTCCTTTACAGTCAAAGAGCTTATCGACAGGCAAATGTCCAAAGTTATCTCCTAGATTTTGCGGACCTTGGAAGATCATCAAAAAGCTAAGTGATGTGGCTTACCAGTTGGAGCTACCACCAGGATGTCGTATCCATCCTGTTTTCCATGTAAGTAAATTAAAGCAATATATTTCTAAGGATGTTAACTTGGTGGATGGTTTGGTGTCTTTGCAGGTACAGGAACCTATTGACCATAGTCCAGACAAGATACTAGATAGAAGACAGAAACGATTGAGAAATTGTGTCATTCAAGAATATCTAGTTGCCTGGAAAGGTCTTTCATTGACAGATGCGACTTGGGAATCAGAAGCTCTGGTTCGCCAACACTTCCCACAGTTGATCATTGAGGACAATGATCTTTAAAAGGGGGAGAGAATGTTAGCTGACAAGCTGCCAGCTACGTATGTAATCAGGGGTGTCCGGACAAGCTGTCCAGAAGGTCACCCATAAATGGCATGGCCGGGGTCAAGACCAAGGGGTAAGGACCCATGCTCGGGGGATATGCCAGGGTAAGTGTGTTGGGAGGTTCCGCGTGGGAACGAGCTCTAGCCCACTCACTTATCCATAAGGGCATATTTAGGATGGGGGGTGAGTAGCCTGCCAACTAACCCATTTTTTCTCGCGCTTTCTGGCTCCTAATTCTCTCACTAGCTCGAACTCGTACTGCAGCAAAAAGGCTAAGTCATTTTCAGCACGAACTGGACCTTTGACACCCTCATTCATTGCGAGGCATAAGAGAAGGCTCTACTCCCGTCGGGGATAGGCTCGGATTTGGGAAATTATGACCTCCGTCTCGTGGTGGTGGCAGTGTGTCTTATCTCTACTCTCTCTCTCTCTCTCTCTCTCTCTCTCTCTCATGGAATCTCAGCATCCTGAATCTTGGTACTCTGTCTCCAGCTAGCTTGGATGCTATGTGCCGGCTCTAGGGTAACACTTGGCTGCATGGTGGGCACACAGATGGATCTTTGGAAGAAGGCTATGAGCTGTCTTAGTGGTAGGACTCTTCTCTATGTGGTAAACTCCCGTAGTGCTTTTTCTTTCTCTGTCTTTGGATCTCAAGTAAGAAAACCCCCAATTTGTGGTGGTCGATTGGCTCTAGTAAAACTGATGTAGGGTGTGAGGCTTCCCAAACAAGGAGGGGTATCTTTCTATGATGGCGTTGTATGTGCTTCATCTAGAGAGACGGAGGGGGGGAGAGAGAAACTATATTGCATCACTTAGTCTCTAGACTACTCAAATCACGCATGGCCATTGAATATGTATGTGTGCTTTTATTCACCTACATAGTGAAATTTCATTCACATCTCATGTTGAAACTACTTCCCATTAGATAGGCAATCTTCCCATGTCCTTGGATGATAAATGACCGTATTTTTACAACTGTACGCCAAATCTTAGGCATTCAGTGAGTGTACCGTACCGCTTCCGTTCTAGGCACTATACAAACCGTATGCTGACAACTATGGTATGCATGTTACATTTATATATGTATGATATATATTCCTAAATAGTATACATTATATAGATACACAGATATTGGCATACTTGCATACACTTTTCATGCAATTCTATACCTATATACGCTTTCCATGCAGTTGTGGACCTACAAAAGCCAAAAAAACCAGTCCCTATGCATACAACACTCTGTGCGGTGTTTGACGATTGGAGACAACCATGATATGAGTGTGTGTGTGTGTGTGTGTGGACACACACACAAGAGAGAGAAAGAAATAAAGATTTCGGCCTATGAGACAAGTCAAATGTACATGGTGTGTATGTCATCCGTCTATCGGAAAGACAAATGAAACAAAACTAATACAAACTGAATTGAACATAAGTAGTGCTGATGATGGGGTATTTGAGGAGGGATGGAGCTCTATCTCTAGAGGTATGTGCATATCTATATGCTCAGGCTAGTACAACATGAGAACGCATCAAGCTATGTAGCTCCATCTTGTACTAATAGGGGGGTGTAAGATGTGGTACATAGGCAGGTCTGGTGCTAGGGCTGCCCGGATGAAAGCTGCGGGGATCGCCCTCATATGAGCCAATTGCTCCTTAGTGGTGTGACGCTCTTTAGCCTAGATCTCCTCGATCCAGAGAGAGGGAGAGAGAGAACGGTGTTATCACAAGGTCACTTTTAAAAGTACTAGTAGTTGCAAAAGTCAGATTTTTTTTAAATAAAGATACCGGTGGTGAAAGCTCTTTTATAATGGATGCCCATGCAAACTCTGGGACTAAAAAGGTGTAGCCTGGCTACACTAGTGCAGTGATGGATTTGGTACATTTGGTGAGCAGCAAGACGGCGACCAAATCTCTCAGTAATACAACCCTAGACCTTTCCAACAATTGGTTGGGGCCCTTGGGATCTCTCTAGGCTCGAAGGACCTGTGGCCTGGAGAGATATACTATTCCACGTCCTAGTTACGCTTCAGCGAGCATTAGAGTAGGTTGTCAGGACAAGAATTGACATGTCAGGACTAGACAACAACGGCGACCAAATCTCTCAGCAATAAAACCCTAGACCTTTCCAACAATTGGTTGGGGCCCTTGGGATCTCTCTAGGCTCGAAGGACCTATGGCTTGGAGAGTGATATAGTATTCCACGTTCTAGTTACGCCTTCAGCGAGCATTAGAGTAGGTTAGGACATGAATTGACATGTCAGGACTAGAAAACAGTGGCGGAAGATTGGATGAGTTGTGACCTTTAGCTATGCAACTATGCCATGCCTACCTTGCATACCCACACCAAGTTCACTCACACTATCTCCTGAGCTTTTTGTGTATATATTCACTAGGAGTCTTTGACTCTAGGAGAGTAGGATAGCACGACTCTTCCACTAACACTCGTGCTCTGTCCACAAGTGGTCTACGGAGTCTAAGCCACACTCAATAGGCCCGCCGTCCCTCACTATCATGCCTCAACACCCCGTTGTTCCTGTCTAGAGCTTAGTGTGCTACCATTTGGTTGTGGGGGTGCATCCTCTCAAGAGTCCCCTTACGTTGTATCACCGCAGAAGGCACATCACCCCATACCACGTTCCCATGCCACCTTTGCCTCTTCTACTGGAAGATATTTAGTCTGCTAGATCTTCTTTCACAGCACCAGCATACTAAGGCTTCCATCAGCTGCATCACTGGCATCAACTGTCAAGACAACTCCAGTAGTCCTTCCCATTCCACCAGCTGCAACATTAAGTTCCCAATCTTCAAGGAACTATCTACAGAAGATTTTGAAGACCATGTACGGCGGTTTGCCTCCCTATGCAATCTAGAGTGCTAAGCTGCAGGAATGCATACGTGGTGCTGTTTCTTTCCACTCTTGACAATCTTGTTCTGTGTGTCTTTATGCATACCTTAAGTTTCATATGGCTTTGTTCCAAAAGATCATGTAGCTGCTCAATCTCTCGCTTCAAGTCTCTCAACTTATTGAAGCCCTCTTTATATTTTTTCTGCAAAATAGATAAAAAGTTGCCATGACTGACATGTCTGCTGGATCTGTCTGAGAGTTGATAAGTACAGCGTGACTTTTGATGTTAACCTTTTCGGCCTCTATTTGAGAGATGAGCTGGCCTTCCACAGGATCGTACATTAGCATGTTGTCTTTATTTTGCCCCCCTTGCAAACCTTGCATTGCCCGCTCAATGCGGCATTTCTGAATTTGGGACTTGATGATATCGATTTCCTGCAAGTGAAAGCAGTTTCTGCTGTAATTCACACTGCATTTACCATGTCTGTTTTGTTTGTGTTTCACTTCCCTTGTTTCTTTTATCAATTGGGATGAGCGGGGGGGTTTTCCCTTTTTCCTTTGTGGTCTTTTTGTGGGTGGGGTTTCATGCATTTGTGTTGTTTGTGTGTGTTGTTTGTGTTGTTTTTCTCTCTTTTGGGGGGGGGGGGGGGGTTGGTTTGTTGGTGGGGAAGTTGACATCAGAACCTGTAAACCAATTCCGGATATAATAACACAGGAGATGCAGTCCATGCCTAGCTAGGTGCTGTTGGGTTCGAAAATGTTGGCCCCAGGTTGGCGGGCCGGTATTGCACCTAGCTGGGCATGCAGTGCCTCCCCTGCAGCGCATGATGTTGAAAACTACGATAGAAAAACCAAGAAAATAAACCCCTTTTAACATCAGATAAAATGCCCAAAATTTGAGATGAAAGGAAACGTACATCTCGTGCCTTATTGACATGCTCACTAATATTTTTAGCTTCCTGGTACTTTTGTCTCAATAAAGCCTTGTTGTCTTCAATTGCTGGCTTACTAGGATAGCTCTGTTGAAATCTAGACAACATAAAGACAAAACCAGAGTTGGATAAAGAGAACATAAAGTTCTCAAATGTGATTTTTTAATATAATGTCATCTACAACTCATATGGGTCCCTCCACCTGATGATTTGGCTTGAACCCCAGGGTTCATGCATGCACGTGGATGACTTATACACTATCCTATACATTGTGTGTGTGTGTGTGTGCGTGCGCATGCAAGTGCTCACGAAACAAGCACTGTATCATGCCTATGATGTTGGAGATATCTCCCTGGAAGCTTATAGGATTTACTTTGTATGCTTTTAAAGCTCTCCCCCAAACGAACACTTGTTGTGTTCTTCACTTTGCACATGATCTTTCTGGTGGGCTTGCCTCATGTTGAGGTCTCCCACTTGTAAATTTTTGCAAAAGAAACAGAGTGTGTGTGTGTGTACGATTGACCTCTACTATGGAGCTCAATTTCTCCCTAGACACTGAAGTAGTGTATAATCTTCTTGTTGGGTTTTCCTCGAAGCTTGGTTTCCCACTTGTAAATTGATCAAAACTGATTTAAAAATGTGTGTGTGTGTGTGTGTGTAAAATTTGATAAATAGACCGATTGTTTCACCAAAAAGTGTGTGTGTGTGTGACATTTGGGCACATTGTGGCCCTTGCGGACTGCCCTCATGTTTGATAGACTTGCCATAGATGATTTAACGGTCTTCAAATTGTCTCTTGGAGAAACTTTCAGCTGGAGTGGGTGACATCCCAAATAACATCTTGGAACTCTACTTTGATTGCTTTTAGGCTTTCGCTCCTCCCTTTTGGATAAGTGTTTTCTTCTTCTTATACCTCTTTTATTCCTATGGGTTTTCTGTGGTGCTTGACAATTCCCACCTTTAATAAAGATGTACAAACAAAAACGAAATGTGTACGACATTTGGGATATCCTCTTGCATGGTCCATTTTTTCGAGAAAACAAGGAGAATGGTTGATGCAACAAACTGAACAAAAGTTCCGTTGTTGGAAGTTGTCTATATTGCCACTACATGTCATACTGCATCGAATCGATATTAATTGTATATATACAATTCTTCTTGCCTTTATTGCATTGGTCTCGACGCAGAATTCACACTTTCATGTCTAAAATTTTGGAGCAATTTTGGCATATTGGTTGGTGCAAGAAAGGGCCAAGATTTTTGGCATTAGCAAATTTTTTTATGTACTCCAACTAAAAATGGGGGTTAACATTCTGAATATTCACATTCACATTCTCGCAAGAAAAGCAACATTGTTGCCAATGTTTCTTCTACAACAACCACCTTGGACACAAATGTTGGCTTCATATGCAAAGATCTCATTTTGGCCATTGGGAGAGTATCTTACGAGAAACTATTTTTTTGGCAATTCCTAGTGCATATACTTGACAATCCTTTTGCATCGCATCTTATAGCACACTAGAAAGGGGTTACTAAACATATGGTTAGGAAAGGAAGAGAAGGGCAAGGAGGCAACTCTTTGAGACTTGAAAATTTACATTAAGGTCCTTCTTTGTATAAGCTTTGGCAGACAGAGAACCTCACAAGGTCTATTTTGTTTCCTCCACATGAATATCAAGACAGTAGAAGATGTGATTGATAATCGGGGCCTAGTGATTTCCTTTTCGAATGCTATGAGAAAAATTGATTTAGGGATGCATTTTAGGCCCTTTTGACGTATTATACATGATCCCTGGTTACCCTGATTCCTCCACTTAACGACATTCTATGACTAGCTTATTAGGGGGATTCCGTTCATGCATTTTTAAGCTAAAAGGCTATATCAAAAGATGTGCTTACACCTTGGATTGTTGAACATTGCAATATCTTATGGAATATGAATAAATGGAAGGCTTGTGGGAGGAAAATATTACAAAGCATTTGGAAAAGTCATCACTCTAATTATTCTTATGGAGATGTTTATTGGGCATATTGCCTCTTGGATGCTACTTGGAATCTCGTCGTATCACATTAGTTCAATGTGTTCATTGTACCAAAGAGACACTTTCTCACTTGCTATGGTCTTGTTAACATACTAGAAATTTGGTTTGCCAAGTCATTGTATGTCAGAGATTGCATTTTCCCTTTGAACATTTTGGAAGACAATTTTGGTTGTTTGGAATTTTCAAGTCACTCTTGCTCCTTATGATATCTTCTTCATCTAGGTCCGATATTGGCTATTTTGGAAACTTTACAACTTTAGAAACCAAGTCATGTTTCATCGACCACTTTCATCAGGTTCTATATGCACAATCTTGTGAAGCTCAGGTTCTCGTTGCACTATCATTGCAAAGTTCCTTTGCACAATCAATGCAGTCCTTGCTTGACCTTCATGAGGAATCTTTGATTTGTTTCTAGAACCCAATTAGGCTCGCACCCTTTTTGTGGCAAGGCCTACCTTTGTACACGTTTCCTTTTCACCTGGGCTTTTCCTGTTTGAGAGGTTTCCCACAATTAATATGGCTTTACCAAGAAACAAGTGGGTGAAACTATCAGTGTTGCCATTACATGTATGCCTTAAAATTGTACGAGCCATTTTTTTGGCCTATGCCCAATTCTTTTTACCTCTTTTACATAGGCCGAGTAAAATTTTGAGCTTTTTCATGTCTCGAGGCCATGGAACTGTTATGGCATACCAATACTCCCAAAAAAGGCTCGTGATTATTGAGCAATGTATGTACTCCATAAAGGCTTGGTGGACTGAATGCATTGGATATACAAAAGCATGTCATTGTTGCTAGAAAAGCCACTTTGCTGGTTACTTGCGTGTATCAACAATCACCTTAGACCCAAATGAGGGGTTTTCTTTTGTGGGCATGCCAGCACTAATGCATTTGGCCATTGGAAAGTATCATAAAGGACGTTGTCTCTAGACATTTTTTTGGGAAAATCGAAGGTTGCCCTTTCACACGTCTTGCGTTCAAAAGGATTGCTTCTGATCTTACTTGGAATGGATGAGAATCTTCCAACTCTTTTCGTCTTGAGAGCATACACTGGAGTGCAGCTTTAACAGAGCCGCTTCTCAAACAACCTAGAAAAGCCTTCTCTGTATTAGTACATGGATTGCAATTTGTTGATGATGTACTAGATGATACTGGATACATGCTCTCATTTCTTGTGGCGAAACACAAATTTGGGATTGGCATCCATTACCATATGGTAGCAACTGTGGGACATGCTATAGCTTTTTCTACCTGTTCCTCCTCCCTTGGAAAGTTCCATATGCCATGCTGATTGGTGTTATCAAGTTACCCCTCTTCATTTGTTAATAGTTTGACGAGTATATGCTACTTCATAACCTCCTACTTGGGTTCATGAATTTTCCATTAATGGATGGCACAAACACCAATCCTTAACTCTGTGGTGTAAACGATTGTAAACATTGTGGCACTCGAATCCAATGTCATGTTGATTGGTGTTATCACGGTACCGCTCTTCATTTGTTAATGGTTTGTCGAGTATATGCTACTTTGTAACCTCCTACTTGGGTTCATGAGAATGGCACGAGCATCAATCCTTATCTTGGTGGCGTAGAAGATTGTGAACATTATGACACTCAAATCTGCCTCTTAAGGAATTCTTGTTTTATGGAGATGCCTGCTTGGAGTTTTGCCACTAGGATTTTTCTTACATTGTCGATGCAAGTTATATACGTTGTTTATCTGTATTACTCCATCTCTTTTGGCACTTATCATATTCTAAAAGGCTCAAGTGGCAAATGTCCATAGCCTGCACTTATCATATTCTAAAAGTCTCAAGTGGCAAATGTCCATAGCCTGCAATATCATTTCCCACGATGCCGTTTTGGGAAACATTTTTTATTGTTGGAATCCACCCTAAAGGCCTTTCAGATTGCATGTGGATCAGATTTTGGTTTCTTTGCATTGTATGGCAGTCACGTAATGGTGTGATGTTTCTTGGCACCACCTTGGACACCGAACTCCCACTTGATATCTTGGAATTGTACTTCGATTGTTTCTAGGTTTTGACTCTTCTCTCATCTATAGAGAAGGGTGTTTTTGTATTCTCTCCTTGTGTGTGTGTATGTGTGTGGGGGGAGGGGGGGGGGGGGGCGGCGGCGGGGGATTGTGTATATACACGTGTACGCACACACATGCCCCTTATAAGTAAAGTATATGGCTTGCACAATATGTACACGTATAATGGTTACCGTAGTCTACATGCTCAAAAATTTGAAAACCGACAAGTACTTCTAGTTAAAAATTCTCTAATGATATGTCAATGTGAAATACATTTTGAAGGCTTCTGCTTCATTGAAACTGGTCTCCGTCATGGGTAATCCAGTAGGAAACCCCTCTTTGATGCTTAGTTTTTTGGCAACCCCAGATGATTCGTGAGACCTTGGCCCTTCTCTATGAGCGGAATTTTCTGTTACAGAAGGCGAGATATTCTGTTCCTTATCATAAACCATCTCCTTGACGATCTCTCCTTGTGGTTCAGTTGTTGTTGGCATGCTTGCACGATTGTGCTTTTGGATGAAAGAGACCAAAATGTTGATTTCATTATCCTTTTCCTGGACCTGTGATATTTACATGAAAATTTTGAAACAAATACCGGCATTAAAAATTACAAGAACATAATGAGCTTTTGCAGGCAAAACCTTGGTGCTGTTGGAGGTACTAAAGATGACTGGCCCTAGATCACCCATCTCGATTTCTATTCCCGCAAGCTAGGTTTGTGGTGCCCATCCTCTGAAAAGCTCATGCTATTGAAGCCTAGGCTCTTCTGTTCAACCCTATAAGGAAAGAAGTAGGGAGACAAGCCCATCTTCACATAAGACAAAAAATACCCAATTAACACTAACATGATTCAGTGCCACATGCACTCAAGCACAGAATGCCAAGCCAATTAAGAGTTCCTTATTTCCTACAAAACAAACTAATGGTTTAGCATCCTGTGGTCTGAAACCTACAATTAAATGTCAAGAATATCATCTACCCAAGAAGAAAGCTTATGAAACATGAATCTCATCTGGTCTCTGACATGTAGAATTTTGCATCTTCGAGGGGAGCCGTTATACTGACGATTGCAATGGTGATGCTAGCTTGAAATGCTTCCCAAGGATATTAGTATTTAGCCTTTGTTTTCATAGTTACAGATTGCAATGGTGACGCTAGCTTGGAATGCTTCCCAAGGATATTAGTATTTAGCGTTTGTTTTCATAGTTACAACTTGCAAAGGATCAAGATCCTCGCCCCGCTTGCGTATTTAAGGGATGTCAGTAGACTGGCTGACTGTATTTGGCACATCTGCAGGACGAAGGTGCCATGTTTGCCTAGTATTTTAACTTAGACACGAAGATAGACACATGCATACGCAAGCTCTTGCACTAACACACCTATCCCCTCATCCACATGCACGCATGAAGACAACCCCACACACCTACACTTCTGTACAAACGCACCCCCTCACACACACACACACGCATACATGAAAACAACCCAACACACATACACCTTTGTAACCCACCCCACCTGCCGACGGCCCACACCTGCATGCATGCACACACCACCAAGTTCCAACCCACCC
The DNA here is from genome assembly GCF_047967505.1 of Dipteris shenzhenensis. Classification (NCBI taxonomy): domain Eukaryota; kingdom Viridiplantae; phylum Streptophyta; class Polypodiopsida; order Gleicheniales; family Dipteridaceae; genus Dipteris; species Dipteris shenzhenensis. Next base: position 56,547,716 of record NC_141613.1, on the reverse strand, counting down.
ACCTTCCTGCTCGCACACACGTATAGACACACTTTTGCTTTTGTAAATCCTTGATTTATTTACAACTGGAAAACCTCAAAGTAAGGAAAACCCAGGAATAGAAGTGTATCCTAAGACTGCACTATCTAGAATCAGTCAATGTAAAGCATCAAGAGTGATATCCCTAGCATCATAAGCAAAATGCAACGCCTGGCCAAGCTAGAACTTGAAGTAATGGAAAGGGTCCATGTCAATGGTGTGGAACACAAGGCAGTTCCGAACATGCCAAATGGTCCATAAAAGCCAAAATCCGAACCAGGTGAAAAATTCGTCAAACTGAGATTGCGAAGCTTCCAGTATGCCAAAAAGCCAAAAACGTTTGAGAAAGTGTTTTGAAGGGAAGCGAACTCAAAGAGCAATGGAGCTGCGGAGAACAAACACAATGGAGTATGAACCACCTCACAATAGATGTGGTACAGTCTCCTCAGTAGCTTTACATCAGACACAACTCGAGGGTGCAATATGACTTGCATCTAGTACCAGATTACCGTCGATAGGAAGAGCACCAACCAAACAACGCCTCAAGAACAGAGGTGTTCTTTCAAAGGTTGACAACTTTTCCGAATGTGAGAGAGAGTTTGTTAGCCAACAAATGCTCAAGGTTCGAACAAGTTGTTCATATGAACGCCAATACTCTGATGGCTAGGGCCAAGGTTGAAAAGCAAGGGTCCGTGCACAGGGATTTATGCCATGGTAAGATGGTGCCAATGCATGGGAATGAGCACTAACCTTAATTGATCAAAAGAGGCATAAAATGGAAGGGGGGTGAGTGGCCATCACAATCTCATTTTTTGTCTTCTCTCACTTATCCTGTTGAATTGAATACATCATCGTCATCTCCACATAGCTACTCTGACAGTGCTGGCAAAGAAGGTTGCGGGTTAGCATGCACACCTAGACACAAGCGCAGGTGCCAAGTGGCAACCATGAGCTTAAACACATACACAAGGGAGAGCTCTTCACTCTCTTTTGCTTGGTGCATATGAATAAAGTTGACGATAGGTGAAACAGGAGGTATGTGTGATAAATCTCCATGCCACATGGCAAAAGGCGCTCTCCTTTCTTTTTTCCTTGTCTTTTGTGTCCATAGCCTTTGTTTTACTCTTTTTCCTTGAGTTAAAGCCTTTGTACCCTACACAAAAAAGGCACTTTTTTTTTGTGGGGAGGGGGGGGCTCTACATCAACTAGTAAAGTGCTTTGGAGTCTTGGGACAAACCATTGACCCACAAGCCTTGTCCTCAACATCAAAACCCTCGAGTGCAGAGCTTGGATGCCAAACTAAGTCTTTGTATTCTTATGGTTTATGTGTACGTGAATTGGGGGCATTCATGTGAGTGATACTGACGCACATGCGTGTTGGAATGCTTGTTTGATGCATGCTTGGGGATTTTTGGCATATGCATCAAGGGGAGGTTACTGATTTGTGATATGCTCATTTTTGTTGATATTTATGACAAATTGTGCAGATATTTTGTTGGTAGAATACGTGTGTACAAATTTGGAGTAGTTTACTCTCTTGTTTATACCTATTTGGTTGGTTTGTAGTTTCAAGAAAGAAGATGAAAAAAGGTTCAAGAAAACCCTATTCAGGACTCCTTATACTTGGAAGATACTTAGTTGGAAATGGGATCACTTGAGCGTGAATCCAACCTAGGTCTAGTTACTCAAATGAACTAAATGAAAACAACTATCCAGATGTTATTAGAAAACATGTGGCAACTAACCAAGATGTATGCAAAGACTCAACGTGAGGAGAAAGATTAAAGACTTAAAGTTATCAAAATATCACGGCACGACAAATTTGCGAACGGCCGATGCTCTAAAACAATGATTCTTTGATCCAGGGGTTTGTACAAATTTTATTACCTTTAAGTTGGCAACTGGACTTGGCATAAAAGCAGAAGAGATGGGAACAGTTGGTGAGTCAAGAATGGCATGTCGTGGTCACAGTGAGCTTGTGATTCTCATCAGTGGTAAACTCTACATTCATGATAGCATATGTAGACACGAAAGAGTTTTATATTATGCCAATGCAAGAAGATGATACTCTTTTACGAATGCCTTCAATGCGCAGAGTGTATGGTGTACTTGATGCTTTCGCCAAAAAGATCACTCTTATACATCGAGGAAAGATTTACACTCTTAATGTAAAATACCTTGGTGAGTCTATTCCACTTATTTTAGCCTTTGCAATTTCAAAGGTAATCAAGATGATTTTGACTACACTAGACAAAGATAGAATAGAATTTCTTCAAGGTTTGAGTGATTGTTTTTCTGACTCTTTACCCAGAGAGTTTACCCAGGAAGCCTTGACTCTTTACTCGGAGAGTTACGACGATCATGGTATAGATCTGGTGTGAGGTTGTAGCCCACCGAATTGACCATCTTATGGGGTGAGTATAGCATAGCGAAAGGAGATTATGATGCAGGTCAATGAATTGTTGGAGAAGGGTCGATTCAACCTAGTTCTCCTTCGTTTTTCTCTCGTGTTGTTAGTAGAAAAGAAGGATGACTCTTGGAGAATGTGCATAGATTATCATGCATTGAAGAAGAATACCATCAAGAACACGTTTCCTATACCAAGGATCAATGACATCTTGAACAAGTTGCAGGGAGCCAGACTTTTAGCAGGATAGATCTTAAGAGTGGATAAGACCCAAGGATGCACATAAGACTGCCTCTAGGACTTTGTTTGGGCTTTATGAGTTCTTGGTTATGCCGTTTAGGCTTACAAAGGCTCCTGCTACGTTCAATGGAATGATGAATGAAATTTTCAGTCAAAATAGAAGCTTCGTGTATACATTCTTCAATGACATGATAGTCTTTTCAAAAAATGAGGCGGAGCACAGGGGAGAATTTGGTAGCAGTCTCTAAGGAGATAAAAGCAAAGAGATTGTATGTTAATGGCGAGAAAAGTGAAATCTTCTTGGAAGAGATTTACGTCCTTGGACCGCCATAAGCTTGTAACTGTAATCACTGTTCATTCATGGGTGAATTTGGGCTTTGCTGAGATTCATCTAGGTATATGTTCTAGTAGTACTAGCGGACATGCAGTTTTCACATCATGAAATTTTTGTTCGAGTTGTGACTTGGTGATAGGTGCTTAGTCCTATTAAATATATGTTTACTTTAATTCTTTCTATTTAATGTTTTTGTTATGTGTTAGGCTTCATTATGGTTGAGTCTGCCTTGTATCTCTAGATTATTGACAGAAACTCACTTCGCATAACTTTTTATAAGTATGTGCTCATGTGAGAGAGAGAGCATATATTTATATAAAGTTCTACACCTATTATCGGGCATTGATGACATTAGTGGGGATGCCGTAGTATGTGGTCAATATTACGCATGATGGAGTCGATATTACATAGTTTGTAGTTGGCCGCCATAAGCTTGTAACTACACTCATTGTTCATTCACGGGTGAATTTGGGCTTTGCCGAGATTCATCTAGACATATATATATATATATATATAGTTTCAAAGGATGGTGGATCCTGTTATGGTTGAAGCAATTAAGACATAGCGAGACTTGAAATGAGTGCATGTGTAACACAGTTTTATTGAGCTATGTTCTTATTATAGAAGGTTTATAAGGCATTTTGCAAAGATTGCTTCACCTTTGCATGCTTTGCAGAAGTAAGGAGTTAGTTTCAAATGGATTGAGACAAAGATTGTTTCTTTCAATCTCTTGAAAGAGAAGCTAATTTTTTATTTTGTATTGATTTTGCCCGATCACTCAAAACCATTTGTGGTTCAATGTGATGCATGTGGAAATAACATTGGTGATGTTTTAATGCAATATGGATGAGTTCTCTTTGATTGTTAAAAGACTTTGCAAATTTATGAGAAAGAGTTGTTGGTTGACATGCATGTTCTTTCTAGTTGGAAACATTATATGCTTGGAGCTGATTTTATTGTCCAAACGGACCATTAGAGTTTGAGGAATTTCCTCACGCAAACAAAGTTGATAGAAAAGCATATGCGATATGCAAATGTTTAGGTTCCGGTTAATGCATGTGCAAGGTAAGAGAAATGTTGTTGTTGATGCTTTATTGCGTAAACCACATGTGTCAGTAGTATTACTTGCATATCATCATGAATAAGATGATATAAAGACACATTATACATCATGACCATGATCTTGTTCTTGATGATGCATGGTAAGTTATGTGTCACACAACAATTGAGGCGAGAAGTGTTGCTTGAAAGCCATGCAAAACAGCAGCAGTTGCTTAGAGCAACTCTGGTCAATATACAACCACAGTGCCCAGAAGAAATAGAATCGCTCTGAAGTACAATGTACCAATAACTTAGTCTTTGTCAGTGCCAACTTGTGAATGCTTCAAGGGCTTGACAAAGAAATCGGATACCTTGGGCTCCGCAACATGGTCCACCCTCACAGGCCCAGCAGTACAGTATGAGACAGAGTCAGTCAGCTTGATGATCGCGATTCAGGATGGTCGACCTTGGTTACGACCAGCCTTGGAGGTTACTCCTCAGGATTGGAGACAGGAGGCGATGGGCCCTCCTCGGCTATCTGACACTGTGGTTCATATGGCGGGCCCGCTGCTTCCGCATCTTTGAGGCCAAAGCAGTTCCTCCTGCTGAGACAGTGCGTGATCTCTGGCTAGAGCTTGTACATACCCTTCGAGGCCAGTTTGACCAGATGCAGGGTGGTTTGGATAGCATGAGAAAGCACCGGCAAGCCTTCCTTCGGCTATGGAGTTGGGACCCCTTCTTCTCTATCGACCGAGGGGTCCCTTGTTGGCATTACCGACCACTAGTGTGGCTATTCCCACCCCCCATCTCCTGATTTATACCCACTTGTACCCCCTTTTTTCAGCTGGGAGAGTCTCCCATTTTGTATCCTCTCTTCGGAGGTGTTGTAGCCCCATGGGCGTTTGTTAACTAATACCTTTACTGAGTGGAAGCAAGCACAAGAAGACCTTGATTTGTCCAAATAGCAAAGGATTGATATTTTAGAGGAGTTGGAGACTTCTCCTTCACCCCTATCTTCCCCTATGTTAGAGCCTCCACTTATTTGTGAGAGGACATTGAAGATGGCTCAAGAGGTTCTACCTATGCACCTCTAAGCTCTAGTCTCTAGTATATCCCTAAGCCTTTAGCCCTAGCCTTTGTCTCTTAACCCTTCATAATTTGTAATTTTTTATGCTTTGAAGTTTGTTTACCACATCATCTCACTGATAGAAGATCCATTGAAATCTTTTTTGAGTATGTTTATGGTATGCATTTCTCTTTTTATTGGAACACAAATAGCCTCAATGCATATATCTCTTAATATAGATCATATGTGACCAAATAAGCGTCCTTTTTGTATTGTCGTTTTTCCTACCGTCCCCGGGACAACCTTTTGCCCCGTTCCCATTCCCGTCCCTCGTCCCATATTAATATGGCTTCCACATTGCTCTCTGACACACAACATTTAAGCAGATCTAAGATAGTAGAATTTGCCTCTTCAAGACTGTCCATCTGTTTGTGGATGAAAAAGAAGATGAGAATTTGAGAGCAGTACCCATGTTCTCAAACAATGTTTTCCATAAAAGACTCATCATGGAGTATCCACACCATAGTTCTCCCACCAAAGAGCACCCCCATTTTGAAGCGGTCTCTTTGGACATAAGCCAATGGGCATCTGCCTACCCAAAGACCCTCTTCTTCTCCCTGAAAATCTACAATTGATTCTTGATGGTTCGACGTTCTTCATAGTCTGTATATATGCATCCCAAGATCTCTCGAAGCCCCTTGCTCACCTGTCTGTACATTGCCTATTTCCTTGGGCAACATTTGTTGGCCATGCTCACCTCTGTCTTTATGTTGCACTGTCAATGAATGATGCAACCCATCGCAAGGCCCCTATGTCTTTGATGAGGTTGTGGAGGCAATGGGCCATGCAAAAGCAGAGGGTGATACATGGATAACTAGCTTGGAGAATTATTCTCGTTGCCCTATTTGCTCGTTCTCCATCTCCACATAGAGCAATGACATTCTCTAACCTGATGGTCTCCAATGTTGCTGCCTGCTTTAGCAAGTATCTCCGCACTCTTTCTTGTCCCAAAAGCATAAGGGGAGTCAACAAGGTATGTCTCTCCTCGTGAGTAGGCAACCACTCCATGTATAGAGTGCTTGCGAGTGTCACTCCACCCATCAACAATGAGAGTGACACCATTGTTGGCCCATTGCTCCTTTGTGTAAAGCGTCGCCATTTGCATGCTTGACTTCTCTTTATCTAGAAGAGCGATGCAGAGGGTCTACGAAGAGGGGGAGGGAGGGCGGAGCGGGGGGGCGACATAGGAGGGCCCATATTCCGCTACCAACATGCACATTTCTCGAAAATATGGAGACCTATTGAGAAGAAGACGATTTTTAGATTTTTGATTTTGCAAACAAGATAGAATATAGCGAAGGAAAGGCAAGGAGCACCAATGTTCAAAGATTCAATCACTTACTGTGTTGCTCGAAATGCTATTCGATCATGATAGAAGAAGAGTGCTACGGCCATATCCACCTCCTCTTTCAAATGAGTCTTCCAATTGTTATGAAGCGTTGATTGGTAAGGGTGTGAGGAGAATAACTCTTTTGGAAGAGGTGCATGCGGGGGGTTGATGTCCACTTGAGGGTTTCGCCTTGCCGCCTCGGCCACCTCAGAAACTTGAAGCTTGTTGAGAAGCTCTTGCCTCTTTTTGCCAGAATTCTCCTTACAAAATTGCACTTTGTTATCGGGCTCATGCAAGAAGTGAGCTCTCCATGGGGAAGCGATCGTTCCCCGTCTGGGAACGGCTGTTCTCTGTTACTATGGTGGGAGCACTATCTGCCTTTGGTTGAGTATGCGTACAACAATACAATACATATGTCAAGAGGTAATGCGCTGTTTGAGATAGTAGGAGGAGAAAGAAAATCCCACCCATCTTGCATACAAAGGATAAGATATTTGAAGTAGACAGATATGTAGAAAATGTGGATGAAGTGTATAAGAAGATAAAGATTGTCTTGGAAAAGACTAAGGCAAAACAAAAACGAGCAGCTTAGAAACATCGGAGAGAACTAGAATTTACAATTGGAGATTGGGTTCTCTTGCGATCTGAGTAGGCAAGATTGAGGAAGATGAAAGGGAAGGAACGGGCAAGGAACGGTTGTTGAGCATGTGCTATTATAGACCTTTTTTATTGTTGGAAAAGATCAGCGATGCAGCTTATAGGTTGAAGTTACCAAACAACTGGATGATTCACAATACCTTTTATGTGAGTCTGTTATGTAATTGAGGCGTAACCACAGTTTGTTGAAGAACAAGATGAGATCTTGTTCCAGAATAGATATTGGCACATAAGGAAAGGAAGGTCAAAGGTAGAGTTTTGCAAAGATATTTAGCGAACTTTTAAGAACTATTAACCAATGGATGCAAAGTGGATGGAAGAGGCTGAATTTGTAGATTCACCTCTCATTGTGCAACTCTACTTAGATCCCTTCTAGTCAGAGTATACTCAAAGTGGGGCTTCTGAATAATGTATGTATACAAATCATCAAACGTATAAAATTAGCAATTTAATGCTATGAATATAGTGCGGCCATATGTTGTTATGACATGGTCTGTGTACATACATAAAAATCACCTCAATCCACTTCATATGGCTTTTGAGAATCAATACATGGAACGATGGATTTCATTCAAGAGCATGTATTAGATTGTGCAAGGAATGATGGATTTCATTGAGAGCTCTCACGAGAGGACAATATGTGCGATGGGCTATGAGTGCACCGTAGATCATTGAGTATTACATATTGTGGCATGCAATCGAGGTTGCTTGCAAGAGGGGGTATTATGCCGTGGGAGCGATTGTAATTACGATTACTTTTCACTTTGGTCTTTCCGAATTCATTTAAATAAATAAATAAAATAAATAAATAAATGATATATATATGTGCATTTTTCTTTGATGTCTCCAAGGAACTCTTGGAATGCAAGGACATAGATTGTATGGGCACAAAAATAGACATGTCTGGATGGACATCTACGAAGCTGTATAAATCATCAAAGCTTAGATGGGCACCTAAGAGTGAAATGGGCATGCCTGGATGGATGCCAAAGAAATTGGATAAGCCATAAGTGTGGACAAGATTATGGTGAAGGTCGAGGATCAACAAACTGAACAAGAAATGGAACCCTTGAAGCACCTTGAAAATGTGTTTGGGTAAGTGAGCCCTAGGGAAACCCAATTTGGGCCCAAAGGGGTTACTCACTTACTCAAGGAAAAGTGAGTATAAAATGTGAACCAATCAGATGTTGAGGCTCGGTAAAAGTCACTACATGTCTAAAAATGCCGACTCGAGTTATGCTACTCGTATAGTAGAGAGAGAGGGAAGATCATTTTCATCTCCATCATCGAGCAAGAGTGAATGACAGCCAGCTTTAATGATGGAAAGCTTGAAAGCTCTACTTTCCACTGCTTTGATTGCCTAATTCCTTTGGAGAGACTTGTAGCACTCATCATAGCATGACGAATGATGCCTTTCGCGAAGCCGAGAATGCTTATCTAGGCTATTTGTGGAATAGGTAGTTGCTAAATCCACATGTTTTCATTGCGAAATTTAGCATGGTAGGAACTGTTTTGCGTGCCAAAATCTTTAAAGTGAGCACATAAGTTTCTTGCAGCTTGGGATTAAAGGAGGGCAAGTTTGGGAGCTGTCAGGATCTCGAAACCCTAGAAAAAGTAGAGAATTGCAAGTTCATGTTTTCATGGGCCACATGACAGTAGGGATCGCCTTGAGTACATAGATACTCTACACAGCCAGTGAAAAGCGAGAAATATGCTTTTTGTAGAAAATTACAACAAATTGCAGATTTGGGAATGTGTGCCCAGATGACTCTGTAGAAACCCTACACGACCCGTGTGCCACATTTTTCATATTTTTGTAGAAAAACAAAAAATTAAAAAGTACTGAAGACGAAGTAAAAATCGGCCGGCACATAGGAACTTTACAGGTGTTTTGTTTCTCTCTGAATTGTTCATAATAAGAATAAAGAAATACAGAAAAGGGCACCCTAGACTCTCGGGGCCAATGTGGTGTAGTGTTTGAGTTGGTGTGGGAGCTTGGTGGTTGCTCTTAGGACACCACTTTGTGGGTATTTAAGTTTCAATTTTGTGCCGATTAGTTATAGTTATTTTAATTTGGTTCTATTGCGAAAGATCCTAGCACCTTGTTGCTAACGAGCTGGCTTTAACAAGATACTAGATAGAAGAGAAATGATTGAGAAATTGTTTTATTCAAGAATATCTAGTTGCATAGAAAGGCCTTCCATTAACACATGCAACTTGGGAATGAGAAGCTTTGATTGGCTAGCACGTTCCATCCACTGTTGATTGATGGAGACAATGATCTTTGAAAGGGGAAGAGAGAATGTTAGCAGACAAAGCTAAATATAACACTCGGGGTTCATACAAGTTGTTCATATGGATCCATAATTTGATGGCTAAGGCCAAGGTTGAGAAGTAAGGGTCCGTGCACGGGGGTTTATGCCAAATGTTGGTCAAGCTTAGGTAAGGTGGTGCTTGTGTGTGGGAACGAGCCCTAACCTTAATTGGCCAAAAACGAAGGAGGATGTGTAGCCATCACAATATTCTATCTTTCATTCAAGAATATCTAGTTGCGTGAAGACCTCCATTAACAGATGCAACTTGGGAATGAGAAGCTTTGATTGGCTAGTACTTTCCATCCATAATTGATCAATGGAGACAATGATCTTTGAAAGGAGAGGAGAGAATGTTAGCAGACAAAGCTAAATATAATACTCGGGGTTTGGACAAGTTGTTCATATGGATGCCCATAATTTGATGGCTAGGGCCAAGGTTGAGAAGCAAGGGTCCGTGCATGGGGATTTATGGCAAATGTCGACGGTCAAGCTTGGGTAAGGCGGTGCTTGTGCATAGGAACGAGACCTTAATTGGCCAAAAGGGGCATAAAATGGAGGAGGATGTGTGACCATCACAATTTCTTTCTTCTCTCACTTATCCTCTCGAATTGAACATGTCATCATCACCACAAATCTCCTCTACAAAAACTTCAGCTTCCATCACTCTAACAAAGTTTTCTTTGATAATCTTGAATATCTTAAGAGGGACCATAGCTAAATACCATGACGTGCAATGCAAGCATCCGATTGCAAGAAAACATTAATTGTTCGGGTTGCATACGAGTGGATTCAAGATTCCAATAAGATAGACGGGAATCCACATTCAAGGGAGCTAAAGGAGACATATGAGCAATCATCCACTGAATTTCTCTCGAGAGACCAGATTAATCACCTCCCAATTGAACACAATCAGCCACAACAGAGAATGATAAAACTTGTCTAGAGTCATCCACCACGTGTTGTATCTAACATATTTCTTTTTGAGAAAGAAAATACGCTTGACAAGTGGAATGGCCAACCAAAGTGGAAGAAAATATTCGACTACAATGCAAACTATCGGGATGTAGGAAATGGCCCATGGACGATTGGCAACCATGCCGCCACATAATACGCGAAAGTAATTGCTTGCGAGTCAATGATGAGAGACGAAGTGAAAGGGCAACTCGGAATGTGTCCCTGAAATTTCTGACAAATAACGTCCGAGTAAGTTGCTTGCCACAATGTCCAAAGGAAGGGTAACAGTATGCTTACACCATGAGATACCATGAGAACCTGGGATTGTTGATGGTCCACCATAGCCAACAGAAGCATAGAAACATGATGTCTTAAATCTAGAAAATTCAACACTCCCAGGCACTTGGCAGAACATAACTTGTCAATAGATAGCAACCTAAGGATGAAGTGTGCTAGAAATGTTCTAGAATACTTGACACAAGGGAGACCTCAAGCGGGACTAAGACCAATGTAGGAAAGGGACTCCAAGCGAGACTAAGACCAATGTAGCAAAGATAGATACAATTGGACATAAGCAATGAGTGCACTGTACAATCCTCATACGCACATGGAAGTGGTCAAGTGGACAACTTCCAATAATGTAACTTTGAATGCAATAGTTGAACGATCTAGTTCATTTTTTTTTTTGTTGAAACAATTCAACCTAGTAGATAATCCAAATGATTGTCAAAGTGCTCGAAGCTTGAAGTTTTGCAAAGGAGCTATGTGTGAATGATGATGACGTGTCTAGTTCGAGAGGATAAGTGAGAAAGAAAGAAAGAAAGCTTTATTTACGTCTTCTAAAGGCCAAAGTTGGCCTATGAGACAAAACAATATACAACTGATGGTAATCTGGGTGTCTGAAAAAGAAAATGTTGAAATAAAAGAGCTGAATGAAAACTGATACTAAAACTAAGTGGCGATGTAGCTATGATCAAAACAAAGTGTGTGATGGTGTGGGGGTGTATGGCTCTGGCACCACAGATAATGACCATACAAGTACATGGGCTATGGGTGTAGCTTTGGCACTACAAAAAATGGCTACCTCGTGTTGAAGTGAGAGTGATGATGAAACTCGAGGGCGTGTAATGGGTGATGGGTATAGTATGCCTCGTAATTTGGTACTCCACTGCGTAGATGAGAGCCTCAACTCAGTCTGCTGCTCATGGAGTGTGCAGATCCTCGATATCTCCCACTAGTATAAACGTGGTCTAGCTCTCGTGGTTCACGTCGTGCTCTTTGTGTCTCGGCTTGCTGAAGTGTCAAGCCAACCGTGGGAGGTGGTGGGGATGGTCTCGATATCTCCTTGTGGAAGAACTGGGCTGTGTGCTCCCCCTCTCCTGTGGTCGTGGTAGTGTGATCTCCTCATGGATGAGAATTGCCTCTATGATGAATTGGCCCACGTGTGTCTGATCTCTCCTCATGCATGCATGGAGTGTACCCTTCATCTCGAATTTGCCTTTGAGCTTTGAGTATGCTGGGCATCGCAACATGAAGTGCTCCTTGCTCTACACCTCTGTCTAGCATATTGGATAGATGCGTGCCTCTCGTGGTATCCCTCTGGCTCTGCCCCTCTCGATCTCAAGCTGGCGTGATGAGACTCAGAGCTGGATGGCTACTCGTAGGGAATGTGGCATATATTGCTCCATATACTGTGGGGTATCTATGAAGCCCTGATCTGATATTTGTAGAAAATGCTTGCAATAGTGGAGCATTTTCGTCTGGGGGTGGCTGAACCGGGTTGACCTGTGTCCTCTAAATGTAAGTATGTCATATCTTCCCGATGTCTCTCCTAATGAGAGAGAGAATAGGTGGGGGCTCGGAGGTCATACTCTAGCGGCGTAATCTGTCAATGTCGGGCTAACCAGTCTCAAGTCTGTGCGTACCAAGAAGAGGTGTCCCTTGCCACTGCCATGGCTTGGGATGCTTGAAATGCCCGGTATGCGATGCGGTCCTTGTCCATGCTATGGAAACTCTGTAGCAAGCAAACCGTTTGGAATAGAGCTTCTACTAACATCAGTGGGACCGCTAGCTCGGCTCGGACTATGTCATGTGGCACATACAGTTTGCTATGGATAATCTTGGAGATCATCAATACTTGTGGGCACTCTACCAGGGTCCATTGTGAGTCTGCTAAGCCCGGGCCCCATATGGCTGCTCCATACGTAAGTGCCGGTGTCACCAGAGTGTCAAAGAGTCACCCCTTCATACGGGGCTTCTGAAAGTGTGCTTGGTGAAACTGTCTCTCCATGAATGCCAATGTTGAGTAGCCTTTGGTCAATTTGTCTCTGGTAGCCTATGCCATGGAAAAGGCTCTCAATACTGCTGCAAATGTCACCCCCAAATAGACATATGTGCCCACGACCTCAATGCGGCTCCCTGCCCCACTCTAAAAGAGCTCTCTCTCCTAATCAATGCTGAGGTGTGGAAGATTAGAACCTTGGTTTTACCCAGGTTCACTGAGAGAGCTCGCTGTGTACAGAAGTCGTCTAGGCCGCGGTGTAGGCCCTCTGCAGACTGATATTCACACAATGTTATCTGTATAGAGTAGTACGTGGATAGTGGTGCTGAGAGACCTAGGGGACTAAAGACTAGAATCCTCCTCCCAACCTCTTGTATATATAGCCCAAGCTCCTAGCCTTGGCGCTATATTTAGGATTCCCTTGTCCCCACGTGTCTGTCGTCTAAGACCGTGTCTTAGGTCCTTGACCCCCTAGGTTGGCCTTGCCCATAACGTAGGCCTTGTCCATAGGACTCTTAGCACGTAGGACCCTTGTCCTAACATTACTCCCTCCTTAATGAAAAGTTTGTCCTTGAAAACAAAGGTTCTTAAGAGTGGAAACATTTTTCCATGTCGTGCCGTCTTGAGGTCATGCGTATTCATGATACATCCTGGTTCATGTGATAACATAAGAGGTTCAAATCAACCAAGACCTTTTGGTCAACAATATTGTCCTCTGGTCCATATGCTCATAGCATATCAAAACATATATATGCTCATAGCATATCCAACCATACATATGCTCAAAGCAACATACATATGCTCTTAGCATATCAAACTATACATATGCGCGTAGCATATAAAACATAAATATGCTCGTAGCATATCTTCAAGCACTTAATTGAGCATTTTCGTATGAACATCCCCACATCGTAATGGTTGACTTTTATTTAGATGAACTTACTGTTAACTATCTCTCTGTGTAGTGCTAGTGTATAGGAGCTTATGCGGGGGCATTTTTTTCCTACGGGTTTTTTTCCCCCGCCCATCTAGTGGTCGACCACTTACACTATAGTGTATCTCACTATAGTTATTGTGAGTGTGTATTACTCTCATTATTGACGTTATCTATACACAGAGCTACACTCTGTGTGTTGCAGACTCTCTCTATGTATTCCATCAAAGTCTCACATCATCTCATTCCAACATTTGGTATCAGAGCCACTCCTTGTGCGTTTTCGTGTATCCGCGCGCGTGCACTTTATAGGCAGTTTTCGGATCCGGAGCTTGCAGAAACACGCTCAGCATTCGGCAGGCGTCCTGCAGTTTTACCCCCCTTTTGAAGCTGTTTATGCCCTCAAAATTTCGATCTAAGCAACAGATCAGAAGTTAGGTTTTCTGTGTAGTTTTTGCAAAGCAACATGTATGAGATGCGGGTTTGAGAAGTACACATGTATGACATCTATGGATGTAAAGAGAGCTGAAATTTGATAGACTTTGTGTAGAGAAGCGTTTTTTTGGTTGTTGAGAACTTGCATATTTGTGTCTCTTGTGTGGCTTGTCAGGTTCCGTGTTATGGCTCAACAAAATGCTGGCAGTGATTCTGGTGTGCTTAATGTAATCCCAAATGAGGATAAGTTGGATGGAACCAATTACTCTCTTTGGTCATTCTTGGTCAAGCAAGTGCTTGTTGCACGGAATGTTTGGGATTATGTAGCAGGTTTGGAAGTGCGACCAGCGAGTATTCCTGATGAGGAGATGGTCTGTAAAACTCTTGCATCTTTGCCTCCTTCGTACTCTACATTTCGTACTTCTCTTACGTTGTCAATGAGAGGTAACTCGAATCCACTAAGTTTCAAGAATTGGTTTCTCTTTTGCTTGAAGAAAAGCAACAATGAAAGAATATGTCCGTTTCTTTGTCTACAAATGACAATACATTGGTTACACATGCTAAAGGTAAACATGCCAAACATACTAGTTATGATGCAGGCAAACTTGAGAATGTGTCATCGTCCAAGAAGCCACAGGTTGAGAAGAAAAAAAAGTAAAATGCCATTATTGTCATAAATCTAGGCATTATATCAATGAATGTACAAAGAGGCTTGCGAAGGAAAAGAAAGAAGGGAAGTTGAAAGAATCTGGAAACCAAGTTTCTACTTGAGATTCTTCTACGCCTACTTCTCATGATGTGAATGTAGTCTCTCTTATGCAGCCGGATGTTTGGTCATTCCTTGTTTGTTCTTACGATGGACATGATGCATGTATGGGTGAGGTGTCTCAAGCACTATGGTATTTTGATAGTGGTGCTTCTTGTCACATTACCTCTCATAAGGATTTGTTTGTTTCATTGCTGGATGCTCCAGTTGGCAAACATGTTACATGTGCCAATAATGCTTCTTATGTTGTCAAAGGCATTGGTGATATCTTGCTTACTTGTGTTGATGGTTCGCAAGTTAAAATTGGTGATGTTCTTTATGTGCCAGGCATAAAAAAGAATCTCTTGTCGGTCTCTATGTTTGCACTTCGAGGTTATGATGTATCTTTTCAAGATGATAGATGCATTGTGTGGCGTAAAGATCATAATTTGACTCTTTTGTTGATAGGTTCTATGCAAAAGGGTTAGTATGTTTTGGATTGTTATGACATTGCTGCTCATATTGTTGATGAGAATGAGGCTTCTATTTCTTCTCATGTGGATTCTATAACACAGTTATGGCACGAGTGATTTGGACACTGTGGTTTTTTGAAGTATTTGCAAAAGAATGACATGGTGCTTAATTTGCCTATGATTACTCCTCCAAAGTCATATGTATGTGAAGCTTGTATTTTGGGGAAAATGCATCGTTTTGCATTTCCTAAAGATGGAACTGTGAGAGCTTCTCGTAAGCTACAATTGATTCATAGTGATGTATGTGGACCCATGACTACAGCTTCGTATTCAGGCTTCAGATACTTTTACACTTTCATTGATGATTTCACACGTTTTGCTTGGGTATATGCTTTGAAAAACAAATATGAGGTCTTGTATGTATTCAAAGCATTTGTGGCTCGTGTGGAATTAGAAAGTGGATGTAAGATTGAGACCTTACGAAGTGACAGAGGGGGGGAGTATATGTCTCATGCTTTGCGAGATTTTTGTCACTTGAAAGGCATAAAGCATCAAGTTACATTGCCATATACACCATAGCAGAATGGTGTTGCCAAGTGCAAGAATCGTTCTTTGATGGAAATGGCTAGATGTATGTTGAAGGGAAAACATCTTTCGCATCAATTTCGGATGGAAGCCATTGCTTGTGCTACGCATGTTTTGAATCAATGTCCTACAAAGGCATTGAAGGTTGTAACACCTTTTGAGGAATATTATGGTCATAAGCCAAATGTTGACTGTTTGAGAGTTTTTGGTTCTCTTGCTGATGTACATATGTCTGCACAGCTTCGTTCAAAGCTTGATGATAAAGCAATAAAGTGCATTTTTGTTGGTTATGCTTATGGCAGTAAAGGATATCGTTTCTTTAATCCTTTGACGCATAAAATCATTGAGAGCAAAGATGTTTTTGTTGAGGATGCTCATTATCCTCTGGTGGATTTTGATGTACATAAGCATATTGTGGAGACAAATGTATTTGAAGGTTTGTTGCCTATGGCAAGAGAGGCAAGGCAAGATGATTTGAGTATGTCTCAGCAACTGCCGTCTACTCAGGACGTCTACTCAGGATGTGCAAGATGTTCGTGAGGAGCAAGAGGAGAACTTGTTGGCACGTAGACTACCTAAGTGGGTTCAGGAGACTTTAACGGATGCTAAACTTGATTCTCCTATGGAGAGGAGGACTCGTGCTGGGACTACTTTTGGTCGTGATGTAAACTTTAGTGCATATGTATGTGAATTTGAGGATCCTTGTGAGCCTGATGATGTATTAGATGCTTTGAATACTGAGCATTGGAAAGAAGCCATGCAACTTGAGATTGATTCTATTCATAAAAATCATACATGCGATCTTGTTGACTTGTCATCAGGAAAGAAGTCCATTGGTACTAAGTGGGTCTTCAAAGCAAAAAGAAATCTTGATGGTTCTATTGATCGATACAAGGCACGTCTTGTTATGCACAAAAGAAAGGCATAGACTATGACGAGACCTTTGCACCCACTAGTAGGCATGCTGTCATTCGATGTATTGTTGCTATGGCTGCTCACAATGGTTGAAAAGTGCATCACTTGGACATAAAGACTGCATTTCTGAATGGTGACTTGCAGGAGGAAATTTATGTAACATAGCCTGAAGGTTTTGAGGTGCTAGGTAAAGAGCACATGGTATGTCGCTTGCGGAAATCACTTTATGGGCTGAAGTAAGCTCCTCGTGCATGGTATGAGAAGATCCATTCATGGCTGATTTCGCAAGGTTTTGTGCAATCTTCAATTGAAAGTACTTTGTATGTACGACATACTGAGGATGCAACTATCATCATTTTGCTTTATGTGGATGATTTGCTATTTACTGGTGATAATGATGATGCATTACAAGAGTTCAAAGACACTTTGCATGCTGATTTTGAGATGTCGGATATGGGGCTTTTGCAAACATACTTGGGTACGCAATTCAAGCAATCTGATGAAGGTATTTTCATGTCACAGGAATCTTATGCGCGTAAGGTTCTTCAGCGTTTTGGCGGCATGGCCACATGTAAGCCTATTACTACTCCTATGGAGCCGGGTTTACATCTTTCACTTCATGACGATACAGATGCTTTTGACATGCATACCTATTGTGCAGCAGTTGGATCCCTTATCTTCTTGGCAATAACTTCACGCCCAAACATACAGTGTGCAGTTTCAGTTACTAGCAGATTTATGCAATGGCCTAGTATGCAACATTGGAAAGCAGTGAAGAGGATTATGCGATATCTTAAGTATACCTTGGATTATGGGTTGTTCTTTCCCAGGGGGGCAGGACCTCTTTAGTTGCATGCTTTCAGCTATTCGAATTGGGCCGATGACGATGACACACGACACTCCACCAGTGGAAATTGTCTTTATCTTGGAGATGCTTACGTTTCTTGGCTTAGCAAGAAACAACCCACTGTGGCTACATCTACATGTGAGGCTAAGTACAGGGGAGTTTTCACGATAGTAGTGGATTGCATTTGGACACGCAGATTATTGCAGGATCTGTTGATACCTCAGGATGGTGCTACGACTATCTTTTCTGATAGTCAAGCTGCTATTGCTATAGCACGCAATCCGGTCTTCCATGCTCGCACAAAGTATATTGAGGTACACTATCACTATGTGTGAGAACGGATTGTAGAAGGAGATGTCCATCTTGCATACTCTCCTACGCATGACAATGTGGCAGACACATTAGGAAAAAAGGGAGCTCATTTTGGGGCCCTGTAAGAAATTCACTATTTTCTCTTTTCTCTCTCTACAAAAGCAAGAAAATATGGATACTTGCGTGAGAAATGTCAGTGTGAAAAGGAATAAATATATTCTTTCACATGCTTTACATTTAATGTTCATATAAGAGCAACACTTTTTTGTGCAGAATTTGGTGATTCTGACATCGCAGACGCGTCCGAACAGCCCAAAACCCCAAAAACGGCACTGGAAACGCTGGAATCGGACATCCGGAGGCCCGAAAACGGCAAAAAAAGGCCGAAAAGTGGGATTTGCAACAAAATGCGAGCTGGAATCGGACATTCGGAGGCCCGGAAACAGCCAAAAAAGGCCGAAAAGTGGGATTTGCAGCAAAACGCGAAATCTCAAAAGGTGCCAGATCGCGTTTTGCTACAAATCTCACTTTTCGGCCTTTTTTGAGATTTTGCGTTTTGCTGCAAATCCCACTTTTCGGCCTTTTTTGGCCGTTTCCGGGCCTCCGGATGTCCGATTCCAGCGTTTCTAGTTTCAAAAGGTGCCAGATCGCATTTTGCTGCAAATCCCATTTTTCGACCTTTTTTGGCCGTTTTCGGGCCTCCGGATGTTCGATTCCAGCGTTTCCAATGCCCTTTTTAGGGTTTTGGGCCGTTCCGGACGCGTTTGCGGTGTCAGAATCACCAAATTCTGCACAGAAAATAAATTTTTAAAAGATTCAAATTAGATCACCTCATTAATGTGACATGCTTCTACGAACATATAGTACTATTTCTTTTTCTTATTTTCATCTTCTTTTGTTGAATTTTCAACGTTACGTTGGCCCACTCCTGATTGGTTGAGAGCCTATTTTCTCTCTCTTTTAAAAGGCCCCAAAATGAGCTCCCTTTTTTCCCAATGTTTTCACGAAGGCTCTACCTCGACCCAAGTTTGAAGCTTTTCGCAAAGCTTTAAACTTGATACAGGGCTAGTCTCCACATACCCTGTGTCACTATTACTCCAGGGGGGATTTGTTAGCTATCTCTCTGTGTAGTGCTAGTGTATATGAGCTTATGCGGGGGCATTTTTTTCCTACGGGTTTTTCCCCCCCGCCCATCTAGTGGTCGGTCACTTATACTATAGTGTATCTCACTATAGTTATTGTGAGTGTGTATTACTCTCATTATTGACGTTATCTATAAACAAAGCTACACTCTGTGTGTTGCAGACTCTCTTTGTGTACTCCATCAGAGTCTCACATCATCTCATTCCAACACTTACACATTTAATCGACCGGCCTCTATGACTACCCACACAGAATCATATCCTCGTGCGGTAGTTGGCAAACCTACTATAACATGCATAGAATATTTTCCATTGGAAACTTATAAAGGATGTAAAAGTCCACCTTCCGTAAAAGGTGCTTAGCTTTAGTCACTTGACACTTATGACAGTACAAAAGATATTTGTGCACCTTGTTGTGCAAACCTTGGTCAGGAAAAACTGTCATCTTACAAGGGCATAAACCTTTCTTATGCCTTGGTACCTTGCATCTGTGCCTTGCACTTGGACTATCATGACATTTACATAGAATATGGTGTCGAATGTCCTTGTCCAATCGGTACACAAATTCTTCCTTTGAAGGAAGTACCCACCTTAGTTCATCACTCAATGGAGGAGAACTTAGTGTGGAGGAACTTGAAACACTACCCGCTTGGGAGTGAGAAGGATCCCTCATTCTTACATAGCTCCACACTCTGGAGTATACCTCGTCATGCTCAAAAAGATTCCTTAATGAATTTAGAAATTCGCCTTGAATTTCCATAAATACTAAACAATGGTTCTCAATCATTCTACTAAGAGCATCTACTACAACGTCATATCGACCCGATA
This sequence comes from Dipteris shenzhenensis, assembly GCF_047967505.1. Taxonomy (NCBI): domain Eukaryota; kingdom Viridiplantae; phylum Streptophyta; class Polypodiopsida; order Gleicheniales; family Dipteridaceae; genus Dipteris; species Dipteris shenzhenensis. Next base: position 56,527,797 of record NC_141613.1, on the reverse strand, counting down.
TCGTAGCTGAGCATTATACTCCTAAAGAATCTCAACCACTTGGCCTTTTGACTCTTTAAATCAGTTTGTTGTGTAAACCTTTTAACACAATCTCAAACTGTGCTGCATATAATCTCTCCACTTCTTAAGTGTATAGGCAATGACATATAATTCCCATGGAATAAGTTTAATTACTTGATTAAGCTTTTTACTAGAAAAAGTAATGAATTTGCCTCCTTGAAGCAAAAACTACCCAAATAACTCAACACGAGAGCTATGGCTAAAGCTTCCTTGAGCTTCTCAAAACTTTTTTTGTTGCTTTGGACACTAAGAAAAAGTCTTACCTTTACCTTGCAGTAGTTCCATCATGGGAACATCAATCTTTGCATAGTCTCAAATGAACTTGCGATAGAAACTTGGCAATCCCAAGAAAATTTGAAGTTCTTCCAAATTTCTAGGACATGGCCAATGTTTAATAGCATCCACTTGGACATATCCATCTATACTCCTTGAGATGAGATGACATGACATAAGTAAGTGATTTCTATCTTAAGAAATTCGCATTGACTTTCTTTTAACATACAACTTATGCATGCGAAGAAGTTCGAACACCAGCCTTAGGTGCTCTAAATGCTTCTTCTCGGTAGCACTGTAAATAAGTATATCGTCAAGAAAGACGACAATAAATTTACGCAAATATGTTTGTAAGACACTATCCTTAAGTGTCATAAATGTAGTTGGAGCATTGATTAAACCAAATGTCATAACCAAAAACTCGTAATGCCCGAACCTTGTTCTAAAGACAGTCTTAGGAATAGTTACAAGTTGACTTGATGATATCTTGAATGAAGATCTATCTTCGTAAAATAGCATGCTCCATGGAGTTGATCAAACAACTCATCTACCCTTGGTGGTGGATACTTATTATTAATAGAACCGAATTTAAACCACTATATTCTACACATACGTATGGTACCGTCTTTCTTTTTCACCAATAATATTGGTGATGCCCATGGCGAAGAACTTGGTCGAACAATCAAGGAGTTGCTTTTCGACCTCAGCGGCTTTGATTTAGCCGATACGGAGGTTTACTTATTATAGGTTTAGTGCCAGGAACAAGATCAATACCATGATCCGTGGCATGTTCAAGAGGAAGCCTTGTAGGCAATTCATTAGAAAATACATCTTTGTATTCCTTAAACAACTCCTGAAATTGTATACGTATATGTGGTCTTACCACAAAATTGGCAATGTTCGTAACATTGTTGGAAGTGGTGGTCATGTTCGTAACGTGTACATTAGATTGCATGTTCGTAACTTTATCATTATGTGAAATGTTCTTAACGTGTGTATTGTTTGTAACAAATTTGGGTGTTGCAATGTTCTTAACATAAGTTGTAATGTTCGTAACATTTGCATTGTGCATAAGGTGATTTGCAATGTTCTTAACATATGCATTATACGTAACATGATTGTGTGTTGCAATGTTTATAACATATGCATTATAAATAAAAAGTGGGTCATCATATGACCTTTGTAAACTATTTCTCGTAGCAATTTGTGTGACATGCATGACTTAACATAATTGAACCTTGTACATTGCTCATAACACTATCATAATTGAACCTTATTCATAACTCTTCATTTCATCATGTCGTACATGATGATACAATGGATAACAAAGAAAAGTGTCTTGAAAGCCGTGAAACATCGACGTTACATATCAATGGAGATGTTGGAACATGCTTTTCTCCTAGCAGCAACACATTCGTACCATCCACATCAAACGGAAAAGAGTTATGCTCATAGCTTCTTTTCAAGGAGGGTCCCGATCCATACAACCACTCATGACTCAACACAACATCTGCCTTGTTCATGTTCATAACATGAAAATCAAGATACATGATATGACCTTGAAATTCCAAGGGAACTTGGGAAACACATGTATCTCCAGCTTTAATAGACTGATCTTTGATCATATCCACTTTGTAGGCATGATTACTCTTAGATTGAGATAATTGTAATTTCTTAACTATCGTATAGTTTAAGAAATTATGAGACGCCCCATCATCTACTAAGATACACACCTTGTGCCCCTTGATAGAGCCATGCATCTTCACTAAGTTACGTGGACCAAAGGTGGGTTGCCACATTGAAGGAGTGAGTGCACATTCATGTATGGTATTTGCATAGGATGCTTGCACATTAGAATATCTCGTAGATAATTCTAAAGGTAGAACTTGTGCTATATGTACTTGTTTCCCTTTATCTGGCCCTGCCATTTTTCAACTTTGGACAATCTCTCTTAGCATGATTGCCCGAATACGAGAAACACAAATTTTCTTGTTTGGCATGCTCAAACTCCTTGTTTGAGAGTGGGCCACGTGATGGCTTTGTTTTCTTTGTTAACTCATGCATGGTTGTGTTATGCATATTTTTTCGTTTCTTAAACTTATTAACATCTTGTGCACTACTAGAGAAGTGATGTATCTTTTCAACCTTTAGTTCATCTGAAGGATCAGTATAGATATGAGCTTGCTTGATTGCTTTATCTAATGTCTTAGTATCCTTACTCTCCACACGACATTGGATTTGTGGATTAAGACCATGTAAAAACCCTCGTACTTGTTGAAAATTATCTAGATCATCGAGCTTGAGGATTGTATCTCTATAAAGAGATATGTACTATGCGTAAGGGAACAATGTTTCTGCTTACACATGTCCCATGCCTTCCAGTTCCTTTGCCTTTCGTTAAGGGAGGAATTCCTTGTGGAAGACTACACCTCAAACTCCGCCCATGATTTAGGTCTCTGGAAGGGTGCATAAGCCATCCACCACTTGTAGGCCTTGCCTTCAAGTGAGAGGCTAGTATGATGGGGTCTTACCGTATTAGGCGTGTTTTGCATCTCATGCAAATCAGCCCACTTAAGAAAGTATTCATGATCTTCACCCCCCGAAAGATAGGAGCTTTCATGCTCTTAAGCATGTTTGCCGTCTCTTTGGGATCATGCACACATGAAGTAACATGTGGAGTACCTTCCGTAACTGAGGGTCCTACGTTAGGAGAGAGACATCAGCCCTTGGCCGATTGATGTCTAGACTCCTAGACCCCGAGACGACTTATGTCCTCACAAAAGTGTTAACCAACTCCATGAGTTGTATGACATTAGCACTTAATGCCGCATGATTAGCAGCTAAGACATCAAATCGTGTAATTAACTTATTAAATTCATGTGCATCTACTAATCCATGATCACTACCTAAATCTTTGCTAGCCAGAGATGGAACATCCGTCGTACAAGCATCCATCCCAGGCGTAGTGATTGCATGACTAGGGAGTTCCTCCTCGAACTCAAAACGATTAATAGGACTCAATTCAGACATGATAGCACCGTGTGCTTAGGATTACCTTAAATCAGCTCTTGAATGTGATGCACACGTTGTGAATTACGCCTTGCGTATGTAGAAACATAGAATTTTTTATAAAGACGCCTTCTCCTTGTGTGTCGCATGACACACAGTTGATTTAGAAACGTTGCTGATTTTGGGATTGAATTTAATGTCGTAGCAAGTACATCAACACCTCGCGAATGTTTGTCCACTTCACGTACACGTTTTGCCTTGCAAGACGTGCGTTAGAAAGTCGAAAAGTCACAATGAACCTTCGAACAAGCCGCAACCTCCGTGCGCCGATTGAATATTGTAGTTAAATAGCATGTAATTTCTTTTTAGTCCCAAAATTCTTCAACTTTGAATGTTGATGTTGATGACGAGCCATATGCCAAGTCATATGTAAGCTTAGAGGTGGGAAAATAGCCTTGCCCTATTGATCTTTGAACCTTAGGCTTAATGTATAAGCCAAGGTATTGAATTTAAATGAAAGTGTATGCAAAAAATTGCAAAACAATGTGCATGCAAAAACGTCTTCAACGATGAGAGAGAATTTGCTTGTTATGCGTAGGTATTTGAAGCAAATGGAGATACAGCATGGTCAACATAATCCTCTTGCCAAGAGCTTCCTGTAGAACCCAAACTCGTCCAATACGTAGCACCACACACAGCTTTTCGTTTTTGGAAAGCTGTCCCAAATTAGAAACTTTTCATGCCAAAAATAGAAAAGTTAAGTGCGGTTCTCACATACAAAGCTATTTTTGGCTCAAAAAGGTGGTGCACGCCTAGAGAGAGTGGAAGAGTGAGAAGATAGCATTGCTCTGATACCAATGAGAGACCTAGGGGACTAAAGACTAGAATCCTCTTCCCAACCTCTCGTATATAAGCCCAAGCTCCTAGCCTAGCGCTATGTTTAGGATTCCCATGTCCACACGTGTCCGTCTTCCAAGACCCTGTCTTAGGTCCTTGACCCTCTAGGTTGGCCTTGCCCATAACGTAGGCCTTGCCCATAGGACTCTTAGCCCGTAGGACCCTTGTCCTAACAGGTGCCTCCTATCTCCACCTCGTCTCCTCCTCTGTGCTGGATGAAGTCGATAATCTCATCAATGTAAAGTCCGAATAATGGAGGGGAAAGTGAGCATCCCTGTTTCACACCAATGGTGCTACGCAGGGTATCAAATGTGCCCCTTGGACACCTCACTCAACCACACACCTTCTCATAAAGTGCATAGATACCCTAGATCATCTCCTCCCCAATCCCCAATGAGAGTAGCCGTTTGAAGAGTCTCTCTCGTGGCACTGTGTGTCGGAAATCCACAAAGCAACAGTAGAGCTGCGTTTCCTCACGCGTGCCTGTTCAATCAGACATCGGAGTGTGAAGATATGGTTGATGGTGGAGTATATGCGTCGAAAGTCCGCCTGCCCCTGTGACTTGGATGCCAACCTCCTCTGCTCTGGTATTGAGCTCCTCCTCTAAAAATGTGCCATAGAGCTTGGCCAATGTATGGCCGATCATGATAGTCCTATATGTCCCAGGGTCTGTGGTATCTCCAGACTTGTGGATGGGTACAATAGTGTGCTATGTCCATATGAGTTTGGGAGCCCCTTTGCTAATGCGTGGTATAAGAGGTGAGCTATAAGAGGTGCTAGGAGCTCCCTCCCATAGATCAAGTGCTCGGCCTGTATAGCTCAAACTGGTCTCGAGCTCGACCATGCTAGAGGTGATGAATGGCTCTGTCCACCATCTCAAATGTGAAAAAGGAAGAGGTGGTGGGGCGTGGGCTCCATGGTAGGGGTATCAGTGGCTGTCCCGAGACTTGGTAGTGCCCCTCTGTATATCGATGCCATGTACTTGGGTCTTCTATCTGTGTCTACAGTCGGCACTCTTGGATGCATCGCCATGCTCAGCTCATGAGGAAGTGGTATATAAGTCCTAGTATTGCCACTCGTTCCATTCCCGCTTTTTATTGCGAGTGAGGGATTACATGTGGCACTATATCTGCCAGTGTGTGAGAATCCCACAGGCCTCGTCAGCTCGAAGTTGGTGGCCTCGTGCTCGACAGTCATCACTCTATCAATTGTTCTGTGGCATGGAACTTGTGCGAGGTGCATGTGTGCGTGTGTGATGTGAGAAGCTCTGAATAGTGATGTATGTGTCGGAAAGCTGAAAGGAAAGCAAAGAGTGGACACAAACTCAGAATACTTGCATTACTTCCTTGTAGAATGAAGAAGAGTGAGGTCCTTAAGTAGGCACCTCATACATGCTCACTGACATCACTGATGACCTCAGAGCTCCACAATCATCTCCTCAATCTGCTCCTAGATTCTCTCAATCATCCTATGTGGCTCTCCACCACCTAACTGTGCTTGTGGGCACCTAACTGTGCCTCTAGCACTCACACATAGAAACATAAGGTGTGCTTGAGGCATACACCTTGAGATATCCCAACAAACCCCCCCTCAAGGAAATGCCTCAGGCTATGTCAAGGATACATCTAGTCTCATAGTTTCTCATGCCATCTCATGGTGGTCAAGGATAAATCTATGGCTAGGTTCTCATGCTAGCAAGGGTTCCCTTGGGTGTAAGGTAAACAGAAAGGGATACAGAAAAGACCTTCCAATGGTTATCACCCCTACATGTACATGCACACAATGTCTGCAGGAGGTACCATGGAACAAAAACATACACATGGCCTACATCATAAGGTGACCAGAGGTGTTTACAAAACACACAAAACACAATAGTTTATTTTCATTCATTTTGGAGGACTATCCAGGCTGAGTACCTTGACATAAAAAGAGAGATCTGGAGCATACATGGAGATGTGTTTAAAATGCATAATCTTCAAAGGATGCCTCATCTTGTGGAGGCTCATTCACTATAAGTAGATTTGCATTCTCTGTCTTTGCTTTGGCTTTGCAAAACTTCTCACTATGGTTGTTTTTGCCACAGTGCTTGCATGGATTTACTTTGAAGCAGTCCTTTGAAAGGTGATTTGTCTTTCCACAGTGATTGCAAGGAGAATACTTGCCCTTCTGGAATTTCATAACATAAGCAGTGTCATTGCCTTTCCTTAGCTCCATGTGTCTTTCTTCTTCTTGGAGAGCTGAGATAATGCCTTCAAGGTTAGGATTGGGAAGATTCTTCAAAGTGCTAACAATGTGATCAAAACTTTCAGGCATACTCTTAAGTAACACTGCCATAGCATCATTAGGGGTGATAGGAGAGTTGATAGAAGCTAATTGAGTCATAAGACTCCGCATATAGTTGACATGAGCAGCTAAAGTAGTATCACTTGCCATCTTTAATTCAAAGAAAGAGATTTTAAGTGGTAGTTTAGATATGTGAGAGCTTGCACCAAAAATCAAGTCTAGCTTCTGCCAAGCTTCCGAAGGAGACTCCAAGTCAGAGATATGATGTATGTAATCGTCACCCAAAGCTAAAGCAATTATACCATATGCTTTTTGTTCTCTTGCTGGATCCCTTGCCGGTCGTGTCGGAGTTGAAGATTGTCCAACATTTGAGGCCGTAGAAGAAGCGGTAGGAGTAGGTTTGACAAGTCCCCATAAGTTCTCCCGCATCAATGCAAATTTTACCTTCATTTGCCATGTATGGAAGCCCTTTCCATTGAACTTCTCAAGATTATATAAGGTAGCCATGAGAGGGTCTAACCCAGATATTGGGCAGTGTGTGTGGAGATGATGCGTGTATACATGCGAGAGCTTGTATGTGAAATAGATGGTAGTGTGGGGCTATGTGGGTGGAGTAGGATCACATGGAATGTGAGAGAGGAGTGTGAAAGTGGGATACGTGTGATCGGCACCGATGGGGCGTCTCTCGATGTTGAAGGACTACAATAGCGAGGCTTATGGTATGGTCTCGAGGATGACCATACTCTCGGCCCCCCCCCCCCAATGGGGAAAGCATGTAAGGCTGTTGTAGTCTGTGCATCCCATTATAAATAACAAGATGATGTTTGCTACCCTCCCTCCCTCCTCCCTCTCCACTTTCTTTTTATGTCTCGTCCACACCCCGAGTGCTATATTTAACTTTGGCGGCTAACATTCTCTCCTCCTTTCGAAGATCATGGTCCTCAATAATTAGCTTTGGAAAATGCTTGCAAATCGGAGCTTTTGATTTCCAAGTTGTATGTCTTAATGGAAAAATCTTTCTAGGTAACTAGATATTTTTCAATGAGACGATTTCTCAATCGTCTCTCTCTTTTATCTAGTATCTTGTTTTGACCATGGTTAACTATAACATGTTCCTCTAAAGACACTAAATCATCCACTATATTAGTATCTTTAAATGTATATATTTTTAATTAACTTACGTGAAATATAGGACGGCTACAACACTTCGATGATAGTTCCAATAGGTAAACCACGTCACTAAGCTTCTTAATAATATAGAGAAGATAACTTAGGATGCTTGCTAGTAGATGAACTCCTAGATTGAGATCCATAGTCCACAAACACAGAAGATAACTTAGGATACTTGCTAGTAGATGAACTCTTAGATTGAGATAGAACTTGGATTAATACATTTTCTCCTTTCTCAAAGGTTCTCACAAATATTTTCTTATTTGCATAATGTAGAGCCCTATCAATAGCTTGTTGAATCTCAGCTCTTGTATGCTGTAAATTCTATTACATGTTTTTGAGACATTTTGTCTCACTTGGGCATTTCTTACTGGTATCTATAGTACCTGGTGTAATAGAAGACGTACCATATTCATCTCAAAAGGAGATAGACGAGTCATCTTATGAGGTTGATTATTACAAGCAAACTCTAATGTTGGTGGGTATGAATCCTAATCTGTTTGCCTTTTAGATACATACATACACGTAACATATCCTCTAGAATTTGGTTAACCCTCTCGGTTTGACTATCTGTTTGTGGATGATCTCTAGTGTTCATATTTAGAGACACATTCAATCTACTGAATACATGTGTCCAAAAATGGCATGTAAACCTGATCCTTGTTTGACACTATGGATGTTGCTAATCAATGTAATTTGAATATATTTTGTGTATAAACAACTTTGCGACTTGTGGAGCTTCCATAGTTTCTTTAGTTTCTGCTCACTCTATCACTGTTACAAAAATAGTATCTTTTTGTCTTTGGGTTGTAGGTAATCCCACTATAAAATCCATAGATATACTTTGTCAGTTTTGATTCCGGAATTTGTAAAGGGTGCAAAAGTCTAGGTACCTTTACTTGCTCTGCCATGTTGACTTGCATTTAGAGCATTGTTGGATATACTTGTGAATATCTCTCAACAAATGAGGCTACCAAAATGTCGTCCTAAAAAACTATGCGGACTTTTCTTGACGAGGATGTTCGACACCTAGACTATCATGGTTCTCTTTCAGGACTCTTATCCTTAGTTCCCATGCACAAGAAACACAAATCTTTCCTTTCCACTTTGCAAATCCATTCTCCACTGAGAATTGTGAGTATATGAACTTGACTTAAAAAATAAGGCAGATGAAACTGACTCATCCCTTAGCCAAAGAATTATCTGGAATTCTCTTGCTTACTTCTTGTAAATGAGGATTCTCTAATTGTGCTTCTTTATTTTCTTGAAGCAAAGAGCTTTCTAAAACTATGAACTTGAGCGTATATATTATATAAGACAATGCATCTGTTACAACATTGTCCTTTTCTTTAATATTCAACCTATCTAGCCCATCTACCCATTAGGTTAGACTGGCTACAAAAATACTTGAGTGTATGGTGATGTGTATAGACTTTGAACTTGGCACCATACAAATAATTTCTTGAAGTCTTTAGAGCATGTATGATTGCATATAGTTCTTACTCATATGAACTCACCATTTTCTTTGAGATTCCTCTCAAAAGGTATCAACCTATCATCTTGGTTAAGCTCGCCTTCCACTTGTGATGCCACTTGCATTAGTATCCATCTCAAATGGCTTCTCAAGATAAATTATCCCAAGTACTGTGTAGTTGAAACAACTTGTTTCAACATATCAAACCCTTCTTGTTGCACATTAGTCCATACATATGGAACATTATTCTATCAACAGTGTAGCAATGTGTGAATAGGAGTCAATGAATTTAATATAAAATCTAGAGAGTCCAAGAAATGATCTTAAAGCAGACAGTTATTTTGGAACTGGCCGTGCTAAAATAACAACCACTTTTTTTGGATCCAGGTTGAGATCCTTTCAACTAAAATAATACGACCATGGTACTCTATGTCGGTCAATCAGAATTCACTCTTAATAAAATTAGCATATAACATAACTTCTTTTAAAGATTTAAATTCTAAATTCAAGTGAACTTCGGGTTTTTTGATACTCTAAATACTAGCACATCGTCGATGAAATCCTTTGCTCAAGTATTCATCCATGACCTTTCTGACCGCATTCTTCTCTTTTATACTCGTATTGAACGGTGGCCTTGTAATTGGATTGGCTCTTGGAATGAGCTCAATCTTACGCTCCATGTTTTTGTAAGGAGGTAAATCATGAGGTAGGTTAGTTTTAAAAAGATTGGCAAATTTTGCTCTTATCTTGTTAGCAAGATCTTGAGCTTTGCTAGAACTACCACTAGTTGTCGAATCCATACTAGGATTAACTTTAGTAACGTAGCAAAGATAAAAATACTTACACTCAAGCTTGAGCATCTTTTTTTCCTTCAGTAGCTTTGCTACTAAGGAATTCATTAGTTCCTTGCGATCGAAGACACGATGTTCCCTATGCTCAAATTGAATGGCATGCATGGAATAGTCGATCATTGGCCTCATTGCTTGCTACGCACTAACTTGGCAAGGCTAGTAGTCTCAAAGTCCAATCTATCCTCATAGGATTGGATCTGAAATTGGAGTCCAACGACTCGTCGGTCCCATATCTCTTTGCCCTTGTTGTCAACTAATTCTACTACATAATCATAGTTTGATTATTATGTAGAGAGCTTTAGTTTTTGACTAGCCTAGGAGGTGATTACATTATGAGTAGATCCCGTATATGGAACATGTCTTTCAATGGCGTTCCCCGTGTTTGGGAATTGGTAATCCTTTCGTGTCCTTGGTGACAAAACTACCTTGGGAGCTGTAGACACTTTCTTGGTCACTCAGACGATCCAAAATTCTTTATATTTGTTGATCTGAATCTGAGCTAGTATAACACTGGGTGAAGTACCATGGAGGCTGCTATCTTTGATTTCTTAGGGTAATCCTTAAACTTATGTTGCCTTAAACATTTAATGCACAAGCCTTCTCTCATTGCCTTTTCCTTCGTTGTGGAGTAAGCATAGATCTATTGTAGGTATGCTTTGCCATACTAGAGACCTTTCTCTTTATGCCTTTAATAGTATGCACCTCTCTTGTTTTCTTCCCATTGGGATTTGAAACATGTGTGATGTAGGGGATGAAAGGTTTCCTTTGCATTCTTGTCTAAGAGGATCTATTGCCACTTGCACTAGCAAAGCTTTGGTCATCTTCGAAAACCAATGCTAGCTCCATAGCTTGATTCAAATTTATGCACTTCTCTTTGCAAACCAATGGCCACAAAGTTTCTTCCAAGCCCAAAACAAATTTATACACTTGTAAGAAGTTAGGAATATGCTTTGGTACCTTTAAGAGAACTTCTTTATACTTCTTGGCATACTCTTGGATGGAGTAGTTCTTCAATGCTAAGAACAACCCACGAATCTAAAGTCCGTGTCCACTTATATGGAGGGACATAATTATTATAAAACACGATCTTCAAATCTGTCCAAGTCCTAGGCTCAATTTTATCTTGTTCAATTTTGGGCCACCACTTGTGGGCTATATCGTGAGTGACTTGCTAGACCTTTATAACATCTTGAGTGATGTTACAAAGCCTAAAGCATTACTCCCATTTCGAGAGCCATTGTTTTACAACATCGCCTGTTAGCACATTCGTCGTGCTATGTTATTTTGGCAGCTTCCAAGTTCTTCAGTGGCCAACGACCAATGCTAAAAGGTCCAGCAGAAGACTTAAGAGGAACAGCTGGCTCTTTTGGCACTAACACTACTTTATCTTTTTCCTCAGAGTCTTTGCATGGGTCTCAGTCGGTTGCTTCATGTTTTGTTTTGGAAATTAAAAACCAACCAAATTGGTATAAACAAGAGAGTAAGCTACTCCAAATTTGTACACATTGAGTCTCTCAACACTATGTACACAACTCGTACTAAAATTGAGTCAAAAAAACTGTAAATCAATAACTTTTCCTCAATGTATATGCCAAAACTCCCAAAGTATGCATCAATCAAGTATTCCAATGTGCATGTGCACAGGTATCGCTCACACAAATGCCCGCAATTTTTATACACATGAACCATAGGCATACGAGGACTTAGTTGGACATCAAAGCTTTGTACTCGAGGGGTTTAATGTCGAGGATGAGGCTTATGAGTTGATGGTTCCACCAAAGATTCCAAACAAGCATTAGAAGTTGAAGTAGAGACCCCTCCCAAATTTTGTAGGGTGCCATTGTGTGAACTCAAGAGAAAGGGCAAAAGGGAGAGGAAGAAAAGGGTGAAAGGCACTTTCAAACAAGTGGCATGGGATTTATCCCACATACAAACTGCTATACTTGCCCCTCAAGACGTATATTGCACTTCAACTTTCTTCATATGCAACAAGCAAAAGAGAATAAAGCTCTCTCTTGTGTGTCGTTCGTGGCTACCACGTGGCATCTGCACATGTCTTTGACTTGCAACCTGCTCTGGTACCACTGTCAAAGTGCTTGAAGTTTAAAGTTTTGCAGAGGAGCTATGTATAGATAATGATGACGGAGGATAAGTGAGAGAAAAGAAAAGCGTGAATTGTGATGGTTACACAACCCCCTTTCTTTTTATGACCGTTTTGGCCATTTAAGGGTGACGGCTCGTTCCCACGTACGAGCTTCATCTTACTTGGGCTTGATCGGCACTTGGCATAGACCCTCGTGCACGAACCCCTACTACTCTGCCTTGGCCCCATTGATCAGATTATGGACGTCCATATGAACAACTTGGACCTTGAGTATTATATTTAGTTTTGTAAAAGTAGCCTATGCCAATTATATTCTTTAGGAGCCAATAGTGTGGATTTCAAAAAATTCACCTTGAGGCATGCTGACAATCCAAACAAATGAAGAATGTGCATAATTTGTTCCATGTCATCGTGGTGATTACAAGACATAAATAGAGTATCATCAAGATAAGATTGCCCAATAAATTAATTGCTTTTGATGGTAATCTCAAACCCTATGATCTTCCAAAGGAAGTCAAGGACTTCAAATATATAAGCTGGGGGTGAGTAGCAATTACATAAAGCAACATACTAAGAGGACACCCTTGTCTTACCGAACGTCCTAAAAGCCAACGAGATGTCAGAAAACCATCTAATAACTCGGTAGAGGTACTGTCAGCTTACAAAAAGCGAACCATGCAGGATAGCGTAGGAAGCACAATATGCACAATGTAGCCCCAAAGGACAGAGGCAAACACCTTTTCAATGTCAACTTGCATGATGAAGACAACTTGTGGAGTGTACTTCGCATAATCCATGCCAATGATGACATTTTCTAGGTTATCAATAATTTGTGTAGGTGGAATGAATCCATATTGAGATGGATGCAAACCGTCGTGTAAGAACCTTTTAGTTCTAGTGGCAAACATTTTAGCAAAACCACAGGCATTAGTGTAATCGGTTGGCATTGTGAGAACTCTTACAAAGGGTCTGCTTAGGAAGCAACTTTACCAATCCGGCTGTTCAAGATGAAGGTGAATCTTGTTGTGCCCATGCTCTATTTATCAGTGACAACAATGGGTGCTCAAGGTAATCCCAAAATGATAGGAAAAGTTCCACAGTGAGGCCATCCCAATCAGGAGATTTGCATCGCACCAAACCACACAAACTGATATACAGGTCCGTCTTTGTGAAGGGATCTTCTATAAACCGAGCCGGCTGAACCGAAAGAATCGGAGTAACGTGCGATAGAAACAAGGGATAATGCTTCTTGGCCTTCTTGCAAGAGAGAAAAATCTTGCCATAATGAGATTCCGAGATGTGTGCAAACTTCATTCAGGAGTTATTCCAATCATCATCCAAGAGTCTAATCATCTTTATAGCTTGAGAGTGCCTTGAATAATGTAGATGTCAAAAAATTGTTTAGAAAAGCATTCTTTGTCTTCCAAAGCCTGTCAGTGAGCTCAGTCCGCCATTTCTCTCATCATTATGATGTAACAAAGCATGAGCAGAAAGCAATTCAATCATTAGAATTCCAATAAAAGATGAGGTGTTAGCCAAATGCATCCAACTTTGAAAAGTGTCTTTAACTTATTTGACTTTCTCTCTCAAATTCTCTCTCAAATGTGCTATATGGTATCAACTATAATCTTGAATCACATATTGAGCACACAAAACAAAACGAACCCAAGCCTTGTCCATATTAATGTCGACAACCATATTGTGAAGAATATCATGCTTAAGATAAGCATTATTGACATGGAGAAGATGCTTTGTGGCTATGAAGAAAATTGTATTTTCAAGCTGATTAGAAAGGCTGAAATAGTAATCAATTTGCATGTCACAAACAAAATGATCATACTGTTGCATCTATAAGAGATACCATTAGTCTAGAAGAGCACGATACATGGAATGAGCATTATGCTGAAAAGTAAATCTGGGATCATTTGCATGCAAAAGAGGCCACAAATCCAACCCTTCACATGTCTGCAAAAAGAGATCCCAAGGTTATCATTCCACATGAAGCATGTGAGAATGTCCATTAGTATTATCCATATGATTGGGAGCATTATTCAAATCACTACAAAGACATGCATTGAAATGCCAACAATAAGAAGAAATGGTACACCAAAGTTGGGCTCTATTAGTTGAAGTGCATGCATACACACCACCAAATTCAGAAACTTCCCCATTGATAATACATTGAATGTCCAACATGATCATTTAAAGCCAATGTGGGAAATAACTCATGGGCGAAGAAGCATCAAGACAACATCATATCCATAGATCTTGCATAAGCTATCCAATATCCCTCAAAATGAGACGTTTGTCTGACAAACGGATGTTGATTATGCTCTTGAAGAACAAAAATATTTGCTTTGTAAGTATATATGTAATGCTAGGTTAGCCTCCATTTGTCCGAGGTGTGTAACCCGTACACATTATATGAAATGCAATGTATAGAACTATGCATTGGATACAGTATGTTCACTGGGTGAGAAAACCAAAGAAAAGAGCTTGGAGTACTCCTGCCCTTTGGCACGTCCGCATCCAATGCGGAGCCAAATTTGGAGGCAATAAGAGAGGTCCATTCGATGCTGAAGAGGGGCACCCTGTGACCACTACTTGATGAGATCGAACGACCTTATCCTAGGCCTGAACCAAGGAGGTGTTATCATTACAAGGCAATTTTTGCTGGGCAACATTCTTCCAAGGGGGCACGTAATTGTGCGAAGAAGGTGGAGTATGCATTTTAATAGTTTTCTTGGGTGTTATCCAAGAAGGTGGAGTACACATTTTAACAGTTTGGGTGTTATCCAAGTCTGATACGCAAGAAGCTTATCTTTACCCTTTGTTGTTAAATTTGGAGAAGTAGGAATAGTTGCTATTTGGGACTACTTTCTTTTGTCTTTATTTACTGCAACTACCGAGAAGTGGATGCTTAAGCACCTTTAGATTGACTGTGAGGGAGAAATTTTACAAGTGGTGATGTAAGAAAGATAGGGACAGTCGAAAGAGGTTGTGGTAGATTTGACTCCGAACATTCAAATTGCATATGACCAAATTTGCCACAGTGAAAGCAAGAATTAGCAAAATTTTCCCATTTTAGCTTGAATGGTCGCTTTCCAACGACGGTATCCCAAAGTCAATGGTAATGCCGGTGACAACAGGGAGATCAATGTTCCATAGAATACAAAAACGATTCATATTTGTGTCCAACTTTGGAAGGCAAATCACTTTACCCAATTGTGTAGTCGATGCTAACTATGAGGAAAATCCATCACCTCAATACTTACGGTGAATAATCCTTAGTAAGAGCCCAAGGAAGAACATAAATCATTTGTGTATTAAAAAAAGGGGAGACATTTCTAGCAAAACACCTCTAGCTTCCATGTTTGCTAATAAGATCTTATAGAAATTTCTTGCTCCAAAATAACCATTCCTGATTGCTTGCCGCTTAAGCAAGGAATCAACCCATTGCCCAAAATTGTGTGGAGTAGGCATCTTACCCAAAAAGAAAAGAATGATTGCATTTAAAGCATATTGAGTAAGTAGATCTATAAGCTACGCACTTTCGTGATTGGAGCAAGTCCTTCCTCTTGTCTCTTCAAAATCCTTTTGTAGATATTCCTTAATGAGAGACATGGCGTCCATGTTTGACATATTCATAGCTTTTCGACGTTTATAAATCACCTGCTCAAGAGATTCCATTAAGCACATGTGGAATTTGGTGCAAGCTCCAAATTGTAGTGCAAATCTCATTATTGTTGCAAGAAAAGGAGGGTCAAGTTATGAAAAGCATAACTGGAAGGGAACGAGCGAACCACCCCAATAAATAAGCCAATAGGATGGGACGAAAATTGAAGATAGAAACCTGCAATAATCTTGTAATTGCAAAATCCGGTAGCTACAAATTTTTACCTGCAAAAAACTTTGTACCTACGCATCGAATTGTCAAAAACCCCAAACTAGTATACACAACACACAGCCATAGGCAAAGCAGACACCTAGACCTGCAAGCACACACTCACAGAGAGACAAGGTCACACACACACACACAGAGATACTCAGACGCTAACCCGCAGCACAGTCTCTCACACATACACAAAGACGCAAAGTCCATGCCACACACACACGCCACACACACACACACACACACACACAGATGCTAACCCGCAGCATAGTTCCTCACACATACACAAAGACGCGAAGTCCACGACACATGCGCACGTGCCACGCACACACACACACACTCATGTCTCACTAACAGGGAGGCTTCGACGCAGGTGGCAGAAAAAAAAGTGCAATGAGAAATTTGTTTTTTGCGAGTTGGAGCTCCTACTTGCTAGCTTATTCTCCCCACACCTACATATACACGTGTGCACACATGCCCATGTGTGTGTGGGTACATGCATGCACATTTTGTCTGTAATAATATATATTTATGATAAATACACAACGATGCTAAGCCAAAAGGTGAATTTCAGGACACAAGGCACCCAAAAAAAATACGAGAAGGTGAAAGTGGGGTCTATCCATCCTTGAGAGGCAAGATGAGAATTGGTATAATGATCTTCAAAAATAGGCATATGCATCACGTGTGAATCCATGTACATATGGGCACACACATACACATTTTGTTTGTACGAATATATTTTTATGATAAATATACAACGATGCTAAGCCAAAAGGGGAATTTCAGGACACAAAGTACCCAAAAAAATGAGAGGAGGTCAAAGTGGGGTTTATCCAATCCTTGAGAGGCAAGACCAGGATTGGTATAACGATCTTCAAAAGTAGGCATATGCATCAAAGCTTGAGTGCTCAAATTAGCCACTCTATTGATGAGAAACAGAGCCTTATGTGGTTCATCAATAGCCAATGGAGGTTCAAATATCCAACTTAAATGCAAACTCTTTCAATCACATAGAGTTGCCATCCCACCATGCATGTCTCATCCATGTATTCCGAATAGAGCTTTCTAATTAGCTACTGACTTTGAGACAAAAGGACAATCATATATAATGGATCACATTTTTAAATCCAGCGTGGACATAGTAGGGGGCAATTAAGTCCCAATTAATCGTGTGAAAGGCTTTTCAACATCATTTTGTAGCCGCAAGATGTCATATTGCCTATATTTAGCATATTCAATGGCCGCGAAAAAACATTTTCATGATTTTCCTACAAGAGATAAGCCATATTGCACTTCATGTAGCCCGAGTTTAAGACTCCTATTAACCGTGTCAAAGGCTTTTTCTACATCAATTTGTAGAAGCAAGATGCCCTATCGCATATATTAAATGGCAAAATAATCATGCCATTCATGATTTGTCAGCAAGAGATGAAACCATATTAAGCCTGATGTGAAGCACACGTTTAGGATTCCTTTTGAAGGAATGGCTAACATTGTGGTGGCCCATTTTGTAAGGTACAAGCATAAGGGTAATCATTCTCCAATCTAAGGATGCTCACATAGTTGTTTTTGGGAAATTGTTTCACAAATTCTTCTTTCCAAGAATCTGGCAGTTGGTCATTATTTCAAGCACTATTGATCATGAATAGCAATGCATCCTTGAGCTTTTCCCAAAAAGCTAGAAGTAGTTCCAAAGTCAAGCCATCCCCACCAGGAAACTTCCATCTATGGTGCTTAGATAGAGAAAAATGCAACTGATTGTGTAAAGCATATGCACCATTAGCATCGGTAACCCAATGAGCATGAATTAACAAATGTCGTCAAGCACTTAGATTGTCAGTGAAGGCATAGGAGGAGCAGCAAGAAAAGCATCAAAATGATTGAAGCACAACTTCTTGAACATGTTTTGGAACCGATTTGATTACCATCAGCTTTTCTAGCTCATTTGATATAATCTTGCCACCTGCTGTGGTGATATAAACCCTTAAAGCGAAGAGCAACCCTTGTCTTCTCATTAGTTCGCTCTAAGTTGCCATTTTTTTGAGCTTTCAAGCATTTTTTTTCAGCCAAGAAAATGACAAGCATTTCCCATATCATGCAATTTATCGATATCCAAGGATCTGTTGCTGGTAATCTGTCAAGGTTGATCCAGAACAGATCTAGCATCTTGTACTCCCTGTCGATGTGTCCCATGTGGACCTTTCTACAATCGTGTATGACTTGTTGCATGTTCATTATAAAGTGATATTATGAATAAGCAATATCATCATGGATTTGTACTTTCAGTGTCAATAATCTTGAGTCAAGTAGTTGTTATTGACCATCAACGGTCAAGATCATGACAAAGCATCATCAAAAGTAGACGTGCCAAAGTATAAACCAAGCTAAAGAGGTACATGATTTGAGAGTATTGGTCCATACTTAAGACACGAATTACACAAGAAGGCATCTTGCTGCAATTAATTCAACAAGTACCATCCATCGAAACACGCCTTGTAGTGACTACTCGTTTCATGACGAAACCTGTAACCATGAACTCTTGGAAATGTATTTGAACATGAATCCAATGCATTGATTGCCTCACAAGGTGCTGCCAACTCATTCTTTCCAATGCAAGCATTTGTGAATGACCAAATTGCCAAAGGGTCAGGAGCATTATTGAAATCCTGGAAAATACAGAGTTTTGCAGCCATAAATATGAAGAAATTTGTGACCATAGATGTGCATGATGAGCTGATGAGGGAGGGGACATACACACATGCAAATTCATACATTCTTAAAAAATACATGTTTGACCACAATCCACTTTCCATGTGGATCATTATAAGCCAGGATTGGATTTAAATCCTCAAAAACAAACAATACCACATGCAAATATGCATGGTCACCTGCATAGAAATATCATGAAGTGTGACATGCTCTCTCTATAGTGTAAGGTGCTCTCGTTGCAATGTGCACTAGCCTCACCAAGCCCAACACAAGCCCACAACAAGAGCACAAGAAGAAAGAAAGACTCCCCATCAACACATAAAACATAGGAGCAAACCATAGTTGTCATAGGACGGTGAGTACTGAATCAGTACAACAAATTCACCAATCACCTAGGTTTTTTTGAAAACGGTCCTAAAAATACGATCACTTTTATTTATATTTTTTTTTTCAAGGAGAGAGAGGGGTAGGACGGTGAGACTCAGGGGTATATACAAGTGCGTGCGCACACACACATACACACATATTTAGACATATATATATGTATATACATATGTGTGTGTGTGCACACATATATGTATATATGTGCACACACACACACACACACACACACACACATATATTGCGCGCGCATGCACACACACACATGTATGTATGTATACATACATACATACATATATTACATACATATATGTGTGTATGTACACATATATACATACACACATATATGTATGTATGTATACATATATACATACATATGTGTGTACACGCGCAGTATACATACATATATTGCGCGCGTACACACACACACACACACACACACACACACACAAAGTACATGCACAAATGTATGCATATGTCACACACATATATGTACATACATAGTGCACAACTTTACACACATAGTTGGTGTAAAGCTTTCCCCAAAAAAAAAATGAAGCCTCCTAGGTGGTCATGGACGGCGCCATCTGCGCACCAACAACAAGGGTGTGGACGGCGACCACTGACAACCAGGGAGCAAACCAATGAATAAACTACAAATGCCAAGAAGACCTCTCTAGAACTTGACCCAAGATTCACGATGCACCAAGATTTAACACCTGTTGGTAGCACTGTAACAAAGCAGTGTAACACATCCTTCATGTATCAACTCTTGTATAGTCATAGCATCTCAATGGGTTTTATATATTTGATGCATATATATGAGTCTCAAGTATTGAAATGCTCACTTTATTTTTAAGGGTGATGAAAGGTCAGAACGCCCTATGCTGAGAAATGGACATCTTGGATGTAATGTCTTAAAAAACCCAAGCTTAGTCGGGTGATTAGATTGACCAGAATGCCTAGATGACTAAGGATATTTTTGTTGGGTAGTCGCCATGACCAGAAAGACCATATGAGGTAAGAGGGGTTTCTTGATAAGAAACCAGACCCTCAGAATGAAAAAACAAACCATTAATTGGTGAACGATTATAAGGAAGCTCTCTAGAGTGCAAAACCAACAACTTCTAAATTTTAGGGAACTTGTTATCTATGGACACTTAACTCGGATGGAAATTCCGATCGCGTCAAAAGCTTCGGAATCTTCCAAAGAGCAATATGGGTTCTAGCTACGACGTCAGATTCTTAACCAAGTGAGAGATTTTTAGTTGGGAAAGTTCAAAGGCTCTTACGTCGATACATGGCTTCTAGAAGGGTACATGTCATCTGACACGACAAGTGTCTCCCTACACTTGTCATTTCAGCTTCTACTTGTCACTTGCAGACACTCCTTTCCATTCGCGAGCACCTGATCCTCTGACTCATAAATTGAAGCTCTTCTACTAGAATTTTCAACCTTAAGCTACCTACACTCTCTATCCCTTATCTTAAAGTTATTGTACATGCTCTAAGGCTCTCTACTTAGCCCACCAACCAAAGTGTATGAGAGGATTTTAGCTGGTTGTCTGGGCTGTGTAGAAAACCCTAATTTTTAGATTTGCAAAAATTAGTCCTTGTACCCAGTCTAGGCACATGGTGTCGATGGTTTGTTTCAATAAACTCCTGAAAAGGGGGAGGGTTGGATTTCCCCCTGAGTGCGGTGTTTTTTTTTTTTTTTGGGGGGGGGGGCGGGGGGGTTTATGTATGTGCATCTCTCTCCCTCTCTCCCGTCGACTACTGCTGTTATCATGCTCTGCCCCCTTCAGCAACCACCGCCATCGCCCTGTACCTGCCGCCCCCCACCATCGCCCTATACCCCCTCTGCACTGCAGTCGCCCCGCCACCCTGTGCGGCCGCCACTCGCCCCCCTCTCTACCGCCTCTCTCTCTCTCTCTCTCTCTCTCTCTCTCTCTCTCTTTCTCTCTCTCTCTCCGACCCTATAGCTGCCACCTCACCATCGCCACCTGCACAGCAGCAGGCAGCGACTGCATCTCCCCGCCTCGCCATCGCCACCTACAGTAGCAGCAGCGACGGCTGCATCTCCCCGCCATCATCTGTCCACTCACTTGCAGCAGCGGCTCCGCCGCCATCCCTACAGCTGCACCTCCCCCGCCATCCCTGTCCGCTGATCTGCACAGGGTCCATCTCTCTCTCTCTCTCTCTCTCTCTCTCTCTTTCCCAGCCAGCACCATGTCTCTCCCGCCTGCATAGTTGCCCTCTCTCTCTCTCTTCGCTGCACACAAATACACTCACAGTGGGAGAAGGGGACATGTCCATGTCTCTCTCTCTCTCTCCTCGTCCCCTTCTACAAACACTCCAAGAAGAAAGTTCATGCTGAAACACAAGCGAGTCGCCACCATGGAAGCATGGAAGAAAGAGATGGAAGTAGCCTTCCTCCAGGAAACCAAAAACCTGCACGAACGGATCTCTTCGTTAGAGGAGGAATGGAAGGAGCTTCATGTGGACGCCGCCATCACCATCATGGAGGAGTGGATGGAAACATGGTGGAAAGAGAAAGCAGCATGGGAGCTCGAGAAGGAAGAATGGCAAAAGGAAAGGGGGGAATGGCGGACCGAGAAATTGCAAATGCAAGAGGAAATTTACATGCTCAAGAACGAAATAGCCTCTCGTCCAACCCGCGAGGAAGGGGAGATATACGAAGAAGACAAAGTGGCCATCAAGGAAGAGCTCACCAAAGTAATTAACGAGACCCTTGAAGTGAAGACCAAAGCACTCGAGGGGATGATGGAGGCAAAACAAGAGGGGTGGGTGGAGGTGGTGAAGAGAAATTTGCAAAAGGAGACAAAAGAGGAAGTAAAGAAAGACATTGTCCATACCACCTTGGAAGAGGAGAAGATGAGGGAAGCCCGACGCCTCAATGTTCGAGTTTTCGGAATTCAAGAAGGCTTAACTCCCGAAGAAGACGGGAGAATGCTATGCATGAAGCTAGGCTACAAAATGGAAGACCCACTCCCCTTTACCAAGGCATGGAGAGCCAGCAAAGACAACCAAAGCAAGGGCTCTTCTTTTACAATTCCCTTCAGATTTAGCATGGGCCACTTTCATGAGGAAGAAGGTGATTCTCCGAGGTTTACGTGAGGAACCCATCATCTATTTAGATGATGACCTCACCAAGATGCAACAAGACCACCACCGGGCATGCATGCTAAGGGTACATCAGGCCCGTAAAGAGGGAAAGAGAGCCATGTAGCACGAGGGTCGTGTCATCATTGATGGCAAGGCCGTTGATTAGGGGTACGTGGCTTATGGGACAAAACACACATCTCAAGAGATACATGTTGCCATATGGAACTCCAATGGGTAACTATGGACACAGCCAGGCAGACTAGAGGAGGTGATGGAGGGGGGAGACATCATATTATTGACAGAGACACCAGAGCTCAGAGAGAGGCTTACCACGAGTAGAAGGATACAGATGGGAGTCAGCTTACAGACAGAGTACTCGCAAGGGGGCAGCACGGGGATCGGGTGGAGTAGCTATTCTCTTTAGACAGGAACTGCGGGGATGATTGTAGGTAGTGGCTCGAGACCCAGAGGCACAATACATATGATTCAATCTACAGCTTTCTGAGACACGGATAGCCTACATAGCCCTATGTTACTTTTCACCCGTTGGGTCTACATATGTCCGCCGGACAGAGGAGGCGGGCCGAGAGGATAGTGACACGAGCCCCTTACCATACTTATGCCTCTCAGAGGAGATCTTTCACTACTCTACTCTAGGCGAGGTCTTCTTGATGGGGGACTTCAATGCCCATACTTAGAGTCGACAGTGTCCCATGTATGACTACCATGAGACAGACTTACTACGCACACTAGAGGTAGAGGAGGTGGGAGCAGCATGCACTTCAAAGGATGGGAGTCCAGACAGAGGACACTATGGAGATCACCTACTTGAGGTTGGAGCTCCACATCATCTCGTTATTTATAACAGGATGGACCAGTGGCTAGGATCATGAGCATTGACGTGCTTTCCACATGGAGGATATTCTAGATCCAGTGGCACAGTGGTGGATTACATTATGGGATCCATGGAGGTAGCAGATATGGTCACATCTCTCTTAGTACCGACTCGATGGATCGGTACAGATCACACATACCTGGCTTTCTCTTTGACAGGCACACCTGTGGTGCAAGTCCCCCATAGAGACACCCCATATACTACTATCTACTTCTCGAGAGAGACAGCTGATGTCTACGAGAGTACAGTTCTTTCCAGACTAGGAGCAATGGATCTCACAGATTCTTTGGATAGCATCACCACAGCTCTTGCATCAGCACTAGAGTCAGCACCATTAGACAGTTTCCCACATCGCACACATTCAGGAGAGCATGCTAGATCAGGGACGATGCCACAAAATCGATGGTATGATGATGAGTGCAGAGCTCTACGGAGTCGACTGCGCACACAGCATGCGATGGGAGAGATCAATGAGAGAGGAGCACAGAGAGAGATGCATCAGCTGACACACCGAAAGAAGAGGGCTTTTGAGGAGGTAGAGCAACTCGAGATATATCACAGATTCATGAGTCCTGATTGCCAGGTATCATGGAGGAGACTTAGAGAGCCCAAGGCACCTACACCGATTGAGGATCCCGATACATGGAGAGCATATGCAGAGGGTCTTTATCACGTACCTCATCAGACACCTATACTAAAGCCATCCAACAGTAGGCCTACCATTGGCACTTTCTTCACACGAGAGATGGTCCTGCGAGCCATTCATCGTTTACAGCATGGACGAGCCTCATACCACACCGATTTACAGAGTGAGCATCTTATTTATGCAGCTGACACTCTAGCACCAGTTTTGGCTCATCTGTTTAATCGGGCACTAGCTGAGGGACTCCCAGCCGAGTAGACCATACACACCGTACCCTTCCACAAAGCTGGGGACATGCTCAATCCGAGCAACTATAGGACCATTATGATGGGCCACGCACTGGCCAAGCTATACGGCTCAGTTATGGAGGCCGAGTTGAGCTCTCTTGCAGAGAGAGAGGGACTTTGAGCACCAGGACAGGCGGGCTTCCGGAGATCTTTCTCTACCATAGATCATATTTTCACCCTGCAGTGCTTGATTGACCAGGCCAGAGCACGGAAGAGGCGATTATATTGCTGCTTTGTGGACACCGCAAAGCCTTTGACACCATACCACGGGCATGCCTCTTCCAGCGCCTACAGTCATTGGGAGTTCCACTACAGATGTTGTGGGGTATTTATGCTTTGTATGAGCAGGTCTTCGGCAGGGTCTTCGGCAAGGTGAGATGTCCGAGAGGCATGTCAGATATCATTGCTAGCACCATCGGTGTGAAGCAAGGATGCCCATTATCACCTACTCTATTCAGCTTATACATTGATGAGGTGACAGATTACCTCACACACGATGGCGGGGAGGCGATTGATCTCTCAGGTACACTAGTACACATTATGTTATATGTTCACAATATTATTTTGGTCTCTGAGTCTTTAGGCGGCTACAGGCGCTACCTAGTGGTACTTCATGATTTTTGCACACAGAGAGGGCTGACTATGAACCTCGGGAAGACCAAGATTATGATCTTTCACACATCACGACAGGGGAGAGCCCATGCCACTTTTACACCAGTGGAGATTGTGACATCATATGTCTATCTGGGAGTCACCTTTCCTATAGCCACAGCACAATTCACCATGGGACTAGCAGCGAGAGACAAGCTCACATGCAGATATGTAGCCCTCGCTATGCTTGAGTGCCAGTGTCATCAGGCACACTTTCAGGAGCCATGCACAAAGGGGTGGCTCTTCGATACACTAGTCACACCTTCTTTGATGTATGCAGCCTCAGTTTAGAGACCTGGTTTGGCTACCCAGTGGTGGACATAGCTAGAGAGGCCCCAGATTATCTTATTGTCACAGATGATACGCAGTAAACCATCAGTAGGAAAATCTTGACTACTTAGGTCTATCAATATGAGCTCTGTAAGCATTGACCATTCTGTCTTGCCTCATCAATGATGGTATAATCACACCTGAGGTGGCTTTGCACAATGGTGAGGTGTTTCTTAGTGCCTTTTTCCTTTAAAATCTACTTACTCCATCATATAAATTTCTTGTATTGTAAGCAATCATATAAATAGAAGGGACTAATTCAAAGATAGCTATTAGTCTTTTACATGATCATGAAGGCAATGAACACTTTTTGATAAATAGTTCTATGTCTACTATGTATTTGGTTATGCATTCAGATGAAGTTTTTTATGTCCTTGGCAATGCGAGTGAGGAGATAAAATATTGTGTGGAGCCTTTGGACAAAAAAATTGACCCATTCATTACGCTTGCTTCTTTCAAGAAGGGTTTGGATGCTAATGAAAACATTGTGGATGTGTTATAGCTAGACAGTGATATTGAGGAAGATGATCATAAGCAATCTAAATCCATTGTTGAATGGATAAAACAAAGACTTAAAAAGCTTCTTCTTACTATGTGCAATGATCCTCTGAACAACGTAAATGAGCTTCCATCAACCTATAATGGCACATTGTGTTTTCAACTACCTACCACCTTCAGTAAGAAGAAACAGATGGAAGGGATGGAACAAAAATATTATAGTCATCTTTAAACACATCCTTCACAAACAAATATGTCGGTAACTTTCATATTAAGGCTAGGGAACCTACATTGTCATCGCATCACATGTCCCTTTTATGCAAGCGGTAAAAAATTCAATGACACTTGTTGCCATGGGCACTTGTATAGATAGGTGGGCAATGGATATGCTATAAGTGATGGGAAGTCAAAGATAACTTGTCATTATTATCAAAAAGTAGTGACATGTTGTGCTACCTTTGCAAGAAGGCAATGATTTACCATGTCTTGCCTCTGGACAAAAGTGATCAGTTCTTCATGTTGGTGAACATGAGCATAGGGTTCTACCTTGGTACACCTAGATCTTCCATAACAAAGGTACAAAACTTGGTTGCGTTGAAGATTGAAAAAGGAGGGGCAAGGAAAATTCAAATGTGGTAGTGGCTGTTTGAATCTTTGACAAGAGATGATGAGGGTGCTACAATAGATAAGTATATCAACAACTTTCTTGAGGAGATGATGCCCTTAGTGTAAAACAATTAGTATGTGTCTTGACTCTTTGCATGTAGTTTGTATTTTTCTTGCACATAATTTTCTTCTAACTTGAAGTGAAAGTGCTATGTAGATTAAAGGTATTATATCTAGGGAGATGAAGTTGATATATCTCATGAGCATTGGGCCTTGCAAAGGATTCCTAATCATTGTGTTAGAAAGTGCTTTGGTATGGTTTGTTTGCTCCATGCTTCTGGTCTGAGAAAGACAAAACCATAGCACAATGGTTGCTCCATGCTTCTAGTCTAACAAAGACAAACGACAAAGACAAAACTATAGCACAATGGTTATGGTTTTGCAACCATGATGTGGATCATAGAAAGAAAGTAAAGAAGCAGGTGAAAGAGGCAACAAACTGCCCCTATGTTCTAGCCAATAGGAATGGGGACAAATATGTCTAGAGAAGAGTTATTGAGTCTTACAATGGCAGGGTTTCAAACTCTAGGTAGTGTAGCCCAATTTCAAAGGGTGGTCCAAGTAGTAGGAGACAAAAGTGGAGGCATTGCATTTCAAAATATGCACAAAAAGACTCAAGGCAGCTGGTGAGATGGTCATAACCTTTTTGGAGGAGGTCATTATATGAATCCCAAAGAACATGTTATACTTGATTTACTCATCCAAAAGCTGTTGTGATGTCCACATCAATAGAAAGCCAAACTGTTATGATGTCCACATCAGCACAACAGACAGCCAAGTTGCTCATGTCCTAATTTCTAAAAAAGGGTGGCAACACAAAAGTCTTTTTTATGGCATGCAAACACATGTATTTTGTGTATGTGTACACTTTTGAATTACAACCCAAGCAACACATGGTGATACATCAATCTGTACTTGTTAGATTGGTTAAATTTATAGTTTTGTGCTCTACCTACTTAGCAATAGTTAGATTTTGATACATGTGTGAATTTGTACTTCTATCAGAAGTCATGTACTTGTACCTATATTTGTAACCTCAATGGGTATATATATTATTATGGGATTTTTTAAGTGAGATATACCCTGATAACTAGATGTAAATATTGTACTTTGGGATGAATGAGCATGAACTTCTTATATCTTGTAAGATCATTCACCAAAGGAAAGTTTTTTGTACATGTTCATGGGATAAAAGCATTCAGCGTCTATTTGCAACCCTATAATGTGCTCCTATCCATGAAATTAAAAATAATGCATGGGTAATAATATGCTATGAAAAAGAAGGGTCTTGAACAATGAGCTTAAGGGATTTTGAAGGTGATTGTTGACTTCTTTATATCAAAGAGTGGGAACCTATGAAATATCTTATGAGAATACCAATTCTTTAAATGATAGTGAGCTTTATTTTTAATTTTACACCTCCTCTTGAGTGGTGAACCCATGAGCATAAATTATTTTTGTGGCCTTGATGTTTTTAAGCAATAAGACTAGATTTGGATGGCCATGGTTATGGCCATGGTTAAGATTATGAGAACATGGTATATGTGTGTAGTAAAGGGCAAAAGCTTGTGGAGAAAAAGATAAATTCTAGCATAGTAATGGACTCCTTGTCACAATGTGTGACTAGGTGACTCTTATTATTTATACTAAAATAATGAATGGTATATGGCCACCACCCATGCAACTTAGGGCTTGCACATTAGGACTAACCACCCTAACAACCTCCCACACTTGAAGACCAGTACATACATGAAGGTTGTGTGTGTGTTTGCATACATACATACATGGTTAAAAAATTATATATTAAAGGGGCCCATCAATGTTTGTTGACACTATGAAAACTATGTTTAAGGGTAGTAAAGACCAATGTGCAAGCCCTAAGTTATGTGGGTGGCTCTATACCCCATTCATTATTTTTAGTGTAACTAACTCTAGTCACACATTATAACTAGGAGTCCACTATCATGTTTATGTATATCTTCTTTAACAATCTCTTGCTCTATGTTACACACATGCATCACACTTGCACACTCTTCAGAGATAGTGTTACTTGGTGGCTACAAAGGTCATCTCCTCAACTTGATGCAAGTCTTGGCATGCAAAAATAGGTCAAATTATAGTTCAAGAGATCAAATCTCAATGTGCTTAGGATTCTTATTGACCTTGATTTAACAGTGTCACTATGTGGGCATGCTATTTAATCCTATCATGATAACTCTAAGGTGATCCATTTTCTAATATTTGTTTTCTTTTGGTTGTGGAATATGGGAAATATTTTGTAGGTCATTGGAAAATAGGTTAAATGCTACACATGTATATGTTATAGGTACAATAATCATGCTACATGTTATTCATGATCTACTATGAAAAGAGAATGCTCACTATGTACTATTGTTTATACTATTCAAATTTTTGTTATTGAACAAAAATGTGCTCTTGTTTATTGTTGAGATCACCTGTATTGTAAATAAAGTGTGATCAATTGTATGATGATGGCACTTGATAAATTATTATGGTCACATGTACTTGTGTGAACCACTGAGTATTTTATGGTTTTTTAAAGCCTTATAGTGTGAGTGCGTGACAAAGCACTACAAGGTGGATTAGGCATGTTGAAGTTACCCTTGACAAAAACTACACCATGGGCTATCCAAGAGCAATTTACATTTGCTATTTGTACCTGTGGACACTGACATTTATGAGTTCTATGAGTTGGATTAGATGCATGATAGACTATAATATATGACCAATGTTTTACCGGAGTTCACGATGATTTTTGGGTGCATTTGGGTCACTTTTGTGGTCACATTATATAAAATTGTATTTTTTAAATTTTTGTCATTTTTTTCATTCCAAAGGTTTGGCACAATAGTTTTCATAATGCCATGTTCAACATTGAGAAGTCCATGTTTTTGTTGGTAAATTTGTCAAAGAGTTAGGACACCTTTACTATAATTCTAAGTAACTCTATCTCTACAAGAGGTCTAACAAGTACAAATGTGGAAGACACATTGTGAACAAAAAGAATATGGAACCACAACCAAGGGTTCAATGCTCACATGGTCATAGGGAGACTTGATGGAAGTGAATGTCGTAAACCCAATAAAACATACCCAAAGTTAAGTATATACAGAATTTAAAAAAATAAAAAATATATATATATAGGCCCTTAAATAACATGGGATATCTACACGCAAATGGAGGTCGTAATATAATTGAACTCTTTTTTTCATATAGATAATTAAGTATTTAGTTGAGATTTTTAGAAAAAATGGATATACTAATACACGTATGCCTATATACAGTGTAAAGGTGAGGATAGCCACAGTGTTAAAAAATTTTGTTGGTGGGCAGAGAGAGCTCACTATGGCACATTTAGATAGCCAAAATGGCTATCATTTAGCCCTCCCCCTAAATGATAGGTATATTCATGTACCATCATAAGGCTTGTACTGTAAAGGAAGTGGTGTACCATCATAAGGCTTGTACTGTAAAGGAACTGGTGGAATTTCATCATTCTTGGTGCTTCCTTCTTTGTGGTTCTTCATTTCTTCTATGTGTTCCCCTTGGTTTTGTAACTCCCTTGGTAGAATGCGGTTTAAGTAGAGTTTGAGTCTATAGCCATTCACCTTCTTGGAGTGTTCTTTGCCATCAAGATCCATGAGTTGTTGATAGTAACTTGAGTTGAAGGCCTTTTTCACTATGTACGGACCTTGCCATCTAGTGTTGAAATTGGCATCAAACCTATTGTCAAGTCGATTGTCATACCTTAGCACTAGATCTTCAGTTGTGATCCACCCATGCTTCCTGAGCTCCTTGTGTCCCTTTGCCCATGAGCTGCATTGTCAAAATGTTGAGCTCAATTGGCTATAAAGCCTCTTGCCCATAGACAAGGTGAAAGGGTGTGAATTCGGTTGCAGGTTGTTCGGTATGCCCATAATGCTCCGTCCAAAAACTCGTCCCAAAGCTTTGCCTCGTTTTTTACCATCTTTCTAATGATTCCTCCAATGACACCATTAGCCTTTTCCACTAACCCATTTGATTGAGGATAGTAGGGTGTGCTATGATGATGTAGAATGTGAAGCTCTGCACAAACTTCTATGAGTAAGCCCTTCCTAAATCTTGGACCATTGTCAGAAACAATCTCCAAAGGTGTGCCAAATCTGCAACAAATATGGGTGTAGACAAACTTGCTCATTGTCTTCTCATTTACCCTAGACACACTTTGAGCCTCCACCCACCTATTCATGTAATCTATGGCCACTATAATGTAGAGTTTGCCATTTTTTGTCCAAGGTAGTGGACCCATAGCATCAATGCACCATTTTTGAAAAGGACCATTTGCAACTACTACTTGGTGTGTTCCATGTACCAACCTTCGATTTCCATTCACTTGGCAACTATGACAGCTTTGACACCAATGCAGACATCAACATGCAAGCTTGGCCAAACATACGTTGCAAGCAAGATTTCCTTTACTATTAGTTCCTGTGCAAAATAACCACCACAAGCTTCTTCGTGTAAACTATGTAAAATAGACGGAATCTCTTTAGTAGTGGGTACTCTTCTGCACACTTGGTCTTTTCCTTGTTGATAGAGGGCACCTTCTAGGAACAAAAAAGTGCTTGCCTTTTTAATGAGCCTCTTCTTTTCTATCCTTGTGAAATCTTGTTGGAATTTCCCTTCCAAAATGTAGTTGATAATGGGAGCTAATGACTCCATTCCTTCGTACGTTGGTTGCTTCACTGTTGCCACCATGATGACCTGCACATCTTTTTGGTGACATATGCAATTGCTTTTTGTGCAAGTAAATCAGCATCCTCATTTTGTTTCCTAGGAATATGATACAATTGTACCTCTTCAAATTGATTAAAGAGTCTAAGAATGGCATGAACCTTTTGCTTTAGTCTTTCGTTCTTACATGCCCAAATGCCCAAAATCTGCTTCATAATCAAAAGTGCATCTCCTTTTACCATAAGACATTGTATGTTTTGATCCAAGCACATCTTCAAGCCGTGGAGGAGTATGTCGTACTACTCTTGTTGCTAGTAGATGTTGGCAAATTGACAGGCTCTTTCCTTACCACTTTGCCATTTGGGTCAAGTAGCACTAGCCCTCCCCCTGCTTTATCTGTGACTCGTCTAAAAGCTCCATCAAAGAACAAGGTGAATGCATTAGGTATACTTTTTGGTGGGGGCAATGGTAGGTTCCTTATCTCTAGAACTTTCATCTCCTTCTCATGCACTCTATAGGTAAGAATTCCTACCAATTGTGCACAAACACTATCCTCTACCTTGAAAGAATACTAAAACACTTGCAATTCCATCACCCATTTTGTGATCCTAGCACTAATGGTCATGTGAGATGACACCCAAGGAAACAAGTTTTATACATTGAGGATTACAAAAGGTTTGGGTAATAAGTAGGGCCTAAATTTTCTCACCGCAAATATGAGGACAAGCATCATGAGCTTTGCTTTTGTATAGCCTTTCTCCATAGCATTCATGACCCTACAAAGTAGATGGGTCGCATTCTAGTGCTTTGGGGATCTTGTTGCAACAAAATAGCACCCACTATCTCCTTCCCTACACTAGAACTGACAAAGAAAGTGTACTCTCACAATAAGGCGGCATGAATGTTGGGTAACTTTGACAAAATAACCTTGATATTGCAAAGGTACTCCTCAAGCTCATTCGACCATGTGAACTCTACTTGTTGTGTCAATTTTTGCAAGGGATGAAGTAACTCTAAGGCTAAGTGAATAAAGTGTGACATATAGTTCACCTTCTGAATGAATGAAATGACCTCCTTAAGACTGGTTGGTGAGAGTAGATCAATGAGTGCCTTGGTCTTGGATGGATCAATGAGTGCCTTGGTCTTGGATGGATCCACCTTAATGCCTTTGTAGGAGACTTTGTGGCCAAGAACGATCACCTCATTCTCTCCAATGTGGCATTTGTCTGGGTTGAGTTGTCCTCCCAAATCATAGAGTCTTTTTAGACCTTCTTCCACCTTTTGGAGATGTAAAGATTTAGAACTATAGATACAAAAGTCATCAATGAAAACCCGAATGGACTTCCCACCAAAGAATGCTTGAAACACTATACTCATGAAGCATTGAAAAGTTGATGGAGCATTAGTCAAACCAAATGGCATGACTTTAAAAGCATAACAACCCCAAGGAGTGACAAATGTGGTTTTGAGTTGACCTTCCAATGCGATCTGTATTTGGAAATAGCCTAAATATACATCACATATTGTATACTTTTCATTGCCTGCTACCTCATTCAAGATTTCATCTTGAAAGGGAAGTGATCTCTCTTGGTTTCTTGATTGAGTGGTCGATAGTCAACACACACCCTCCATTTAACATTTTTCTTGGGGGTCACTACAATTGGGGATACCCACTCTGAATTTTCTACAGGGTAAATGAACCTTGCTACTAGAAGTTTTTTCACCTCTTTGGCTAAAGCTTGCTCCTTGATGACACCTAGCCTTCGTAGCTTTTGTGCCTTAGGTGTAGCCTCTTCGATCTTGTGTTCTCTCAACACCATGTACATCTGTATAATCTTTAGCAAAAAGCATGGGAAACATTCTTAGCACACATTTAAATTCCTCCTTTTCATCTAATGTAAGTGTCTTGTGGGCAACATACTATTGATCATTTCTTCATTTTGCACACTTTGATCTTCCTAGGAGCCCACCTCCTCTAAGCCTTGAATGATAGGCTCTTGGTCATTTTGTAGAAACTTGACACCCATAACTTCATCATTATCTTCCTCAGTTTCACTTTCAGTGAATTCTCCTTCTAAATCTTCTTGTTGTTGTTCTTTCATGTCAAAGACAACCTTCTTGTTTGTCATTCCTGCAAATCAACTTTCCACTTTCCCAATCTTGCAAAGCTCGCATTCTCATTAGCCAAGGTCTACCAAGGATAACCTAGCTTTGCTATTGTTTGCCATTTTTACTTTAATTGCAGGAGTCTCATGGTTGTGCATGCCCAATTTATGCATAAGCCCTTCAATCATGATGCATATTTGTGCACCCCCATCTACAAGACCCTTCTTAACAAGTTTCCCTTTTATATAGCAATCAAGCATAGGTGTAATATCCTCATTCATCTCAACCTATGAGATTTTTACAATAGGCACATCTTCTTTTGTTTTTTTCCTAGTGCAAAGTGCCTTTGATAATTCCCTTCTAATTTGTGGACAAAGTGCTAAAAATTGGAGCCAAGAAATGTCAAGACCCTTTCCTCTCATGTCCTCCACAAGGTTGTATGGAACCATACCATGTCCAAGAGGAAAGTCATGGAGATTGATGTAACGTTGTCTCCTCTTGAATTCTGTTGTCTCCTTCACTCTCTTTTCTCGTCCTCCATGGTCACTTTGTGATTTCACCCCTTCTTTATCTTTACCTTTTTCATCATCTTGATGTGTCTTTGTAACTTCTACCACATGCAGATTTGGGTCGGGCAATAATGGAGCCCCTTTCGTTCCTCATGGTGCAAGTGGCCTTCCTGCATTTTGTCTTTGCAAAAGCATGGGTTGTTGACTAGTGCCTTACTGGGTAATTCATGTTAGGCTTTGTACATGCCATGTCCAGACTCTCCAGAATTCCAGCATTGTAGAAGATGCCTAGGTCGAAACTCTTGCTTCTCTGCCTTCTTGGTTTGACCCTTTGGTCTGCTATGCAAGGTGAATTGATAGGTTACTTAATGATTGATTTAGCCTCTCAATCACCTCAACGATCACCTCTAGGAGCTCTCTTGCTACTAATGGTGGTTTCTCTCTAGGTTTAGGATCCTCAACAAGAGGTTCTCCTTGTAAGCACTTGAGTTTCCTACACTTATTGGTGGCCCTTGTTTCAACCTCCTCATATGTGCTAGAGGCACCTGACTCAATCTTTACCTTGAGGGTTGGAAATAATCCAGCTATGAATCTCTCCTTCTTAAGGAACTATACACCATCCCCAGGGTTATTAATGTTTCTTACCCACACTGCCCAAAGACGTAGAAATTCTTTCTTATATGTGTAATAATCATCTAGCTCCTTTTGCTTGTGCAAGACTATGTCTAGCCATGGTTTTTGGGTGTTTTTAGGTTTGTAGAAGTATTCCTTGAAGCATTTTTGAGCTTCTTGGTAACTTCCCTTTTCCTCAATAGGTAAAGATTTGAACCAAATACTAGCATCCTTCCCAAGAACCACTTCAAACATTCCTAAGGCAATCTTCATCCTCTACAACTTTTTTTAAGTACAAGGCCATGCGAAAGTTTTCAAGAAACAACTCAGCATCCTCACTAGGCTCACCAAAAAATAGAGGGTAACCACTCATTTGCCTAATAGTCTCCATGATTTTTAAGAAGTAAGAGATCTCTTCAAAATTTTTATTTTTTTTATTTCTTTGTCAATGGTAGCTAAAACAAAACCAAAATGATAATATCAAAACTTATATCGTAGTGAATTAATGGCAAAATAAAAGGATTCACAGAAGTATAAACAAAAGCCAGATGCCTACGTCCAAGCACACGATGAAGAACATGCTAAAATTGCAACTTTGTACTAACAACTATGTGCACATTTTGTCTAGCTAAAGGAACCACATGATGATACAAATCCTCTTGATTCATAATACTTACTAGTACAAGATAAAGATATGTACATCAAAGGAAACTGTGTAGTCTACTATTGGAAGGATTATAGGATCTGGTGAGGTTAAAATCTCTCTCAATCTCTTGGGACCAAAAAGAAACACAATACATTGTTGGAAGA